>NW_007256830.1:11897-71696 GCF_000164805.1 Carlito syrichta
AGGGTTCCAGCGATCCTTCCGCGTCAGCCTTCCGAGTAGCCGGAATTACAGGCATGCAATAGCACGCCCGGCTAATTTTTTTTCTAATTTTATTATAGAGATGAGGTCTTGCCTGCCCAGGTGGGTCTCGAACCCGTGGGCTCAGGCAATCCACTCACCTCAGCCTCCCAAAGGCGCGGGATTACAGGCTGAGCCACCGAGCCTGGCTGGGACAGACTTCTAGTGGGCCTTTTCCCCTTTCTCCCGCAGGCCCTCACATCCTGACAGAGAAGAGGATGCAGTTTGGGCCTCAGAAGAGGGAAAGGAAAGTATGCCCACCGCTACCTTTTATAAACGAGCACTTGCCGCCTCAGGGTCCATTTCTGCAGGGGATTATTTTCCCTAAAACCTCAGCGCTTAGGTGAAAGGCATTACCATTATTTGTGAACAATAAACTTAAATTTAAAAAAAAAAAAAAAAAACCGCT
The DNA here is from genome assembly GCF_000164805.1 of Carlito syrichta. Classification (NCBI taxonomy): domain Eukaryota; kingdom Metazoa; phylum Chordata; class Mammalia; order Primates; family Tarsiidae; genus Carlito; species Carlito syrichta. The sequence continues at coordinate 12,364 of NW_007256830.1, forward strand.
TTCAGCTAGAAGGAACAGCAATTGCTGTGACAGAGACAGTCTTCTGACTGCGGCACATATTCATGAGCACAAACCCGAGAGGTGGGGTGGGGGGAGAAAAGGAGGGGGTAGGAAGAGGAGAAGGAAACCAGAGAGGCAGAGACACCGCCATCCATGAGGTCCAGTGAGGGGCCACACTCAGCACTGGGGACGAACCTGTTGACCCCATGACGTGCTTTCCACGTAGAACCACGAAGGGCTCAGCGCAGACTACTTATGAGGCAGCAGCCCCGGTCTCTGCTCTGCCCTGCCCTGCCATCTCCCCTCTGTTCGACTCTTGGTGGGTTTGGGACCCAAGTTCCCAAGTTCCTCATTTGTGAAACAGGGACACTGGGGCCGGCTCGGTGGCTCAGCCTGTAATCCCAGCACTTTAGGAGGCCAAGGCGAGTGGATTGCCTGAGCCAGAGGATTCGAGATCCACCCGGGGAAATTGGTGAGACCTTGTCTCTACAATAAATTTTTTAAAAAATTTAGCCAGGTGTGGTAGCGCACGCCTATAGTTCCAGCTACTCGGAAGGCTGAGGCAGAAGGATTGCTGGAGCCCAGCAGGTAGAGGCTGCAGTGGCCGGGAGCATGCCACAGCACTCCAGTCTGGGCGACAGAGTGAGACTCCAACTCAAAAAAAAACAGGGACACTGGAACACTAGAGTGACACCCCCAGAGGGTGAAACGTATTAATTAATTGCACCTCAGAGGGTGAAACGTATTAATCTCACAAGGACTAATACATTTAAAGCAACGAGCACGAAGCCTGACACAGGCCACATGCTTTATACATGTTAACCATTACATTAGTAAATACAGAGTACAGCTTTGGATGGCTAAGACTTTCTCAAACGACCTCTGATAAAGGACCATTTATTAAATTTCCAATCTATCGCTGAGTGATATTCCACAAAACACAACAAAAATGAATCACTAGAAAAACCATGTGCTAGAAAGTCATGGTGATGTCAAACTGCCACCCTTAGTTCCCAGGCACTGACCCCTCTGGGTAACCAGGCACCAACGAGGCAGGCTCGCTGCAGGAAAGGGCACCCACACATCCTCAGAGAGCCCGGGGGGATGGCCAGCTTCTAATTAAGGAGTAACACAGGCCTTGGGGAGGATCCGGTTTATGTAATAAAGTTACATAAATCGTGCCCAATTCAGACATTTGTCTGCACTGGGCCAGCATGTGTCAGCTGACAGCCTCAGAAGCCTCAGTACATGCTGCCCTGGAGGGAACCTGGCAAAGAGCTAAGGAGTATGAGCAGAAATAAGAACCCCTCTTTCTACGTGAGGGGCCAGCGCCACGGCATCAAGGAGCAGAGCAGCTAGGGGAGCAAAGGCCGCAAGGTGCGGGGAGACCAGCAATGCTGGTGTTACCTCAACAGGTGGGGCCCGTGGTTGGGGTGGCTGTCCCTTTAATGAAGCCCCATGTAAGGATGCAGAGCCATCCAAGATCTCCTTTGTCCACAAGACCCAAAGCTAAGGAGAAAGTACACAAGTCATACCTAGGAGGCTCACAGTGGCTCCAAGGAGCACTCAAAACCACACAGGTAGCAGAAAAAACTAAGAAGCCAGAGGACCTGGGTTCTAATCTGAGCTCTACTGCTAACAGGGTGTTTAATCTTGGCAAAACACTACTTTCTCTGTTTCCTCACCTGGGCAGAAAGGAAACAAAGCGGCAATCGTTGTCAGACCCCTTTGGATTCCAGGATTTGCAAGCCTGCTTATGTGCTGTGCACCTCATCTGTGCCTCTCCAGCACTTACTCCTGTCCCCACACTGGTGCCCATGTCCTCTGCACCATCACACCTGTCCCATGCGTGCCACTGGCTCTCTACAGATCCCATTGCTCGAGGTGGGCAACAGCCTGGCCCGACATCAGGATGTGCTCTGACAGCATCCTTGGGCACATCTCAGCTCCTCCATTCCCCACAATACTCAGACGGGGCAGATCCTTGGCTCATCTTCAGAAAGTGTCTGGGATTCAGTCTCGAGGTTAGACTCAATTAGCCTTACATACGCCAACATTTACACAACCCCCTCCCTTCAGAAAGAACTTCCATTCCTCACTTATCAACTGTGTACTAAGCAGCTACTACACCCAGGCCATGTGCCAGGCTCTAGGAAAAACCTCAATCACTATCCCTGTCCTCAAAGTACTGACAGTTTACTACTCAAACTCATCCAACTCCCGCAGAGCAGGAATCTAATCATTAGCAAGACTTTACAACCTTGGAACATTCTGAAGCCACTTAATAGCCAACTCCAGTGTTTCCATCCCATTACCAGATATCCAACTTAATAACATGTTGGGGAATTTTTAAGGACAGTGAATAGTTTCTCTGGTGAGTATTCTATGAGGGGCAGGGGGGGGAGGGTGCTGTATACAGTTCAGGAGTTTTTCTTGTTTTAAAAGGTAGCTGTTAGCAACTACTTCCTTTCCACTTTTGAAGAAAAAAGTGTTGAGTGTTTCCAGCTATTACTTATCACAGATGCAAAAGGAAACAAACAGTGCAAAACCATGAGTCCTTCATTCCCTACCCACCTTCCCGTCCACCTGCCCCATCTCTCCAGGACTTAAGGCACTGAACAAAAATGTGTTGGTTTTACTAATAAGTGAACCAATGTCTTCCTTAAAGAGGTTCAAAATGAGCTGGGCACAGTGGCTCACGCCTGTCATCCCAGCACGTTGGAAGGCTGAGGCGAGAGGACTGCCGGAGCCCATAGGTTCGATACCAGCCTGGGCAACTTGGCGAGACCTCATCTCTACAATAAATCAAAAAATGTGCCAGGCGTGGTGGCATGTGCCCATGGTTCCAGCAACTTGGAAGGCTGAGGTGGAAGGATTGCCAGAGTCCAGTGGGTCGATGCTGTGGTGGCCGTGAGCATGCCGCTTCCCGTGAGCTGCCGTTACCCTCTAGTTTGGGCGACAGAGTAAGACTTCAACTCAAAGAAAAGAAAAAAGTGCATTCTCAGGCCCCACTCCAGACCAACTCAACCAGAGAATCTGTGTTTAACAAACTCTCCAGGAAATGCTGATATATACTGACGTCTGAGAACCACTGAGGTAAAAAAACAGCATGCACAAAGTCAACAATACAGAGTCAGTGTCTGTGCTGTCCTTTAGTTGTGAGCTCATTTCCTCCATAAGTCCCTCATACCCAGCCTTTTGACAATAACACTAACACAACCCTCACTAAGAACTATTAAGTACTTAGCGGCAATTGGCATTTTGTTGTGACATAAACTAACATCAGTCCTAACCTCTTTGGTAATAAGCAGGGTGAATATTCATCTTTGTATCTGATAGCTCATTTTTAAAAATGTCCTTTAGTGGTCAAGACATGATTATGCCCTTTGGTCCCAATTTGAGGGGTTAAAAAGAGCAACTTAGGTGAGTGTGATTGTAACGAAGAACCTATAAAAAGCAAGGGAAAAAGCTGGGCAAGATGGCTCACACCTATAATCCCAACACTTTGGGAGGCTGAGGTGAGAGAATTGCCTGAACCTGTGGGTTCGAGACCAGCCTGGGCAACTTGGCAAGACCTCATCTCTACAATCAAAAAATTAGCCAGGCATGGTAGCGCATGCCTGTAGTTCCAGCTACTTGGAAAGCTGAGGTGGAAGAATTGCCTGAGTCCGGCAGGTCGAGGCTGTGGTGGCCAGGAGTGTGCCTGGGTGATAGAGACTCCAACTCAAAAAAAAAAAAAAAAAAGGAAAAAAGCAAGGGACAGCAGTAAATTTCTACAAATGAGACTAGAAAAGAAAACCGAAATTCTCATTAAAAATGGCGTGCCCATGAATCCCAAGCTCTCTGCGCTTATTTTTTCAAGGCCTTTTCAGGAGGCCCAACACCCCACATCTTTCCAAAGGAGGTACCTATAGAAACCTAGAATAAACTTAGTTTAGTGTGGTCTTTTTGCCTCAGCACAACCATTTTTGCTTACACTTTACCCATAACATGCTCTAAATCCAGCACAGGTTAGATATAGATAGGTAAAATTCCAATAAGCAGGTTTTATGAAGCGGTCAGACATTCTACTGTAGGCCAAGCTGACAGCCTACCCCACCCCCTCAGGAAATCTCCAGCAGATGCAAGACAAAGATAGTGTCATAGAAATGACAATAGACCACCTTTGGGTCAAGGAGTCTGTGAATTACAAATGTCTGACAGGTCTCTTGCAGGAAAAAACCCTCCCAGCGTTTCCCATCTAGCCCACCACCAAGGCGGCAATCATGTGGCTAACCCACCCATCTGCCTGCTGTCCATCACCTGACGTCAATACCTGTGCTTACCTGCCCCTTCGTAATGACTTGGGGCAGACCACCACCCAATCCTCTTAACAACCTTCCCCCATCCAAGGGAAATGGTTAAAAGGACAACCGTGAGGTAGCCATTTTGCCACTGCCAAACCATCACCGCCATTGCCTTGCTGGGCTATGGTGTGGCCACGTGCTCTTTGAGCTATGGCCAGGCCATGTTTTATTAAGCTTTGGCCCCCTCTCCTACCTTGGGGAGGTGAATCTCCTCTCTCTCTCTAATTTACTTTTAAAATAAACTGTATTTTCTAATCTAACTTCTGTGCAATTCTTTGCATCTTTTATGCAGCATTGGATCGCACACCAGACATACCCACACCCCCAGTGGGCCCGACCCAAAATTCTGGAGGCCCCGATGGGAGCATGATCCCAACACCTTTGAACACCAGTCTCCGAGGGCCTGGGACAGCACCTCCAGCCCTATTAATGAGTGAGAAGCAGGGCTCCAGGATCTCTAAGTTCAGTGTAAACATCAGTCATGAAGTTTTAAAAGTGTGGATTATATAATTCGACACACCATACCATTGCCCCTTTCTCCCTGGGAGTCTGGTTTTCTCCTTCTCTAGAAGCAAAACTTACAGCTTATAAAATGGGAGAATGAGAAATACCTGCTTACTCCTTAAATGTTCTGAAAAGCCCAGAAAAAAGTGAGTGCATTCAGAAAACAGAGCCATTATTCTCTGTCCATAGGCACTAGTACCACCCAACAGAGCAGGAGAGAAAGGAAAGCTATGTTCGGCAAAGGTCCAGGACAACTTCAGCTCATAAATGGAAATGACCGTGTTACTAAAAACATCATCAATGACTCTTTCAGACCCCTTCCTGCCTCAGGCCTGAGCCCACGGAACAGGTCTCTCTGGCTAACACAATATGTGATAGCCCTGCCGCACATCCAAGGGGCTCGCAATTCAGTAATGTACAGTAAGCACTGTACAAATGAAGGAAAATGTAGTGCCGAGTGGCCCCGTCCCCTCCCGAAACTGCTCCTGCACTGCCAAGTGTCACATGGAAATGAAAGAAAGGATGATGGATCCAAGCGGGTAGCAACCACACATTACCACAGGCCTGATGAAAATGGCCTTTTGATTAGTGCCTCAGTTCTTCCACTCAATGCAATCAATAAAAGTTTGTCAAAATTGCATTTTAAAGAAAATTTTTTTACTTTATTTTAACGATGTGGGGTACATTTCAGGATTAGGTATGCAAGTGGTCATTGTACAGGTAAAGTTTGGGGCTCCTTTGGTCCCCACTTTGCCTGGCTTGAGATCAGGCACCCTTATTCCATCCCCCAACCCCTCAACTGTTTTTCTTTCAATCCTGAGGCTAGTTAGCATGACCAACTGTCCTAGTTTGCTCGGAACTTCTCTGGTCCAGCACTGAGAGGCTGGCAAACGAGGACAGTGGACCAATTAGGACCAGCCCTATGGTTGCTGCCCTAGGAAAACAAATCTGTGGGCAGGACTGCATGTTTCCAATCTGCACCTGACAAAAAAGTTTCAGGAAGGGGTTGTCGCAGCCTTTAGTAACATAAATTATTGAGGGTCTTTCTGGTGAAGAACCTTCCACTAACAGCTAGGAGACTTGGTCAGTGGCTCATACGCATGACAAAATTTGAGACCCTCCTGGAGGGCTACTGAAACAAAGTGGGGGCCCACCTCAGATTCTGATCGTAGGTCTGGTGTGGGACCCTCCAATTTGCATTTCCAGCAAGCTCCAAAGTGCCACTGCTGCTAGTCACAGACCACACTAGGAACAGTACTAGCTTAGGAGACAGCTCATCTGTTAGCCCGCTGAGAAAGCCTGAGTCAACTACTGACCTTCCTGGGAAGTCACTCTCTGGGCTTGTCTCTTTACCTACAAAATGTAAATGATGCCTAAGATCGCCTCAGATTCACCTGGAAAACTTGTTAAAAGCAGATTCCTGGATTCCACCCCACTTAATGACTCTGAAGGTGTCACAGGTGATGAAAGAAGTTTTGGGGGGGGCGCCCAGTAACGACTCCACGCCGTCTGAACTAAGAGATTTATTAAAGGGGCAGTTACACGAAGGGACTGTAACCGAGGAAGGACGAGAGAGAAAGAGAGCAAGAGAGTAAGAGAGTGGCGGACAGAGAGAGAAAGCAAAAGGGGGAGGGAGGGAGTGTGAGAGAAAGTAAGAGAGGGAGAGAGAGAGAGCTAACAAGAGAGTGGTTGGGGACAGAGAGAAAAAGCAAGAGAGAGAGAGAGAGAGAGAGAGAGAGAGAGAAGACGAGAGAGTGACGGGACAGAGAGAGGGAATAAGAGAGAGAGAGAGTTATATAGGGAGAAAGGTATATTTATGAACCTTGCAGGGGCAGGCCAGTGCCGTGCCTGAGTCTTATTGGAGGAGACTATGAGGTAGCATTCCTATAGGGAGATAATGTTTGTACATGAGTTTAAGTTTCGCGCGCGCACGGGAGAGGCAGGAATTTACGGCCTTTGTTGTCTTTGGGAGGCAGAGCCATCTTGGGGATGCCCTTCTGACTGTGGTCTGCACCTTTCAGGTGAGGCCCAGGAATCTGGATTCTAACCAGCTCCTGGATGATGATGATTCTGCTGTGAGGGACCACTTTGGATTCACACTGTTCTAACACAGACAAGGGAACCTTGAGCAGCATTTACAATTTTAAATAGGAAACTGAGTAATAATTGCCCTACAGGCTTCGCATCTTTCAGCTCAATTTTTTTTTAATCCTCAACAAATTCTATTTTCTATCCTCACTCATTACACCAACAGCTGCCCTCCATCCCCCTCAACTTTCTGCCTGGATTCAGAGACTGCTGCTGCTGCAAATGGAGTAACCTCGCAAACTGTAGAAGTTTCCTGTCCAGTGGTCCACCCAGTTTGCATAACAGGGTCATAGAGAGACTCAGCTGGAAAGGACATCTCTTCACTCTGAAACGAGAAAGAATCTGAGAGATTCAGAAGCTTGCCCGAAGTCCCAGCATCAGAGGCAAGAGTTCATTCATTTGACCTCCAGCCGAAGCATTTACATGTCTCCTCCCCTCTAAGAGAGGGATGTATTCAAGAGAAAAACCCAGCCGGGCATGGTGGCTCATGCCTGTAATCCCAGCACTTTGGGAGGTTGAGGTGAGAGAACTGCCTGAGTCCAGGGGTTCGAGACTAACCTGAGCAACTTGGCGAGAGCTCATCTCTACAATAAATTTTTTTTAAAAATTAGATGGACGTGGTGGTGTGCACCTGTGATTCCAGCTACCTGCAAGGCAGAGGTGGAAGGATCACCTGTGCCCAGCAAGTCGAAGCTGTAGTGGCCATAAGCATACCACAGCACTCTAGCCTGGATGACAGAGTAAGACTCCGACAAAAAAAAAAAAAAAGAAGAAGAAGAAGAAGAACCCATCAATATAAATCAACCAGGTAGCCTACTACTGAACTACACTCCTGTTATTTTTTAAGTACTTCTCCCAGGGGTTCATAGAAATTTTTTAAAGAAAACAAGACTGCCGGGCACGGTGGCTCAAATCTATAATCCCAGCAGCACTTTGGGAGGCCGAGACAAGAGGACTGCCTGAGCTCAGGGCTTTGAGACCAGCCTGGGCAACCTAGTGAGACACTGTCGCTGTAATAAATCAAAAACTATAAGCCAGGTGTGGTAGCGCATGCCTGTAACTCCAGCTACATGGAAGGCTGCGGCAGAAGGAGCACCTGAGCCCAGCAGGTTGAGTCTGCGGTGGATGTGAGCGTGCCACTGCACTTCAGCCTGGGCAACAGAGTGAGACTCTGACTTAAAAAAGAAAACAAGATTAGATAGAGGGAGTCCTGACGATAAAATAAAAATTTTTAGTTTGCTCTAGATAGCTTCTCACAGGCACAAATATTTTATTTTATTTTATTTTATTTTGAGTTGGAGTCTCACTCTGTCACCCATACTGGAGTGTAGTGGCTGCTCCCAGCCACCGCAGCCTCCACCTACTGGGCTGCGGCGATCCTTCCACCTCAGGCTTCCAAGTAGCTGGAACTACAGGTGCGCGCTACCATGCCCGGCTATGGTACAAATATTTTAAATGAGCTCGTTAACTAGACCCACAGTGTGGCCTAGGACCAACAGAGAGAGGGGTGGCCTTCTAGTAGCTCTAAAGTTGAATGTTGGGTTTGCCAAGAAAATAATTCTTTAAAAAGACCTACTTTCTTGCACATGGGGCACTAAGGTATTAAACAGAAACATCACTGTATTCTCCACAAAACTGTGGTTTCTTTTAGGAGTAATTTTTAAAAAATTGTATTTACTATACAGTTGTAGGGTGCAAGTGAGGCTTTATCACATAAGTAGGCTGCATGCGGGTGAAGTTTGGGCTTCTAGCTGGCCCTCACTTCCCCCGTAGTGGACCAGGTACCCACTGTGTTGTCACGTGCCTCCCGCCTTCCTCCCTCCCGCCCTCCCACACCAGTGTCCAGGGACTTCTGATGCCACCCTTGTGCTAATGTGACTCGTGTTCAAGGCCCACTTATGAGAGAGAACATGCAGTATTCAATTCTTTGTTTCTGTGATGGAACACCGAGTATGATAGATTCCAAATCCACCCAAGTTGCTGCTAAGTCCATGATTCTGCCCTTCTTTATGGCTGCATAATATTCCATTACATATATGTACCACATTTTAAAAAATCTGGTCCATTTTTGATGGATAGCATAGTTGGTTCCATGTTTTTGCTGTTGTGACTAATGCTGCAATAAACATATGTGTGCAGGTATCTTTTTAATAGAATGATTTGAGTTCCTCTTGGTATATTCCCAGAAGGGGGATTGCTGGGTCACATTTTTAGATCATTTAGGAATTTCCACAGTATTCCACAGAGGCTGCACTAGTTTATATTCCCACCAACCGTGTAGAAGTGTTCCCTTTTCCCCACATCCTCTCCAGCATATGTTGTTTTTTGAGTTGTTGATGATGGCCATCCTGACTAGAGTTAGGAGGTATCTCAGTGTGGTTTTAATTTGCATTTCTTTGATGACTCATGAGGCTGAGCATTTTTTCATGTATCTGTTGGCTACTCATATGTCTTCTTTTGAGGAGTGTTTATTCATATCTTTTGCCCATTTTTAAATGGGGCTATTTGTTTTTTTCCTTTCAGCATGTTTGAGTTCCTTATAGATCCTGGATGTTAGGCCTTTTTCAGATATACAGCTGGCAAATTATTTTTTTCCCCATTCTGTGGGCTGTCTCCCCACTCTTGATGGTTTCCTTTGCTTTGCAGAAGCTGTCAGTTTGATGAGGTCCCACTTGTCTATTTTATCTCTTATGGCATGGGCATCTGGGGTTTTAATCAGGAATTGGCTACCTGTTCCAATTTCCATAAGGGTGTCCCCTGAATTTTCTAAGATTCTTATAGTTTGAGGTGATGTTACTTAATTTAAAAACAGAACCCTAAAATGCACATCTAAACCACAACGAGGACCATTTTATATCCACTTGGTTGGCCACAATTTTAAAAAAGTTAACAAGTGCCAGCAAAGATGTGGAGAAATGGGAACCCTTGGACATTGACTGCTGATGCAAATATAAAATGGTACAGCTGCTATGGAAAACACTTTGCTGCTACCTGAAAAAGTCGAATATAGAATTACTAGATGATCTAGCAATTCCACTCCTAGGCACATTTCCAAAAGAATTGAAAACTGGTACTCAAGTACTTGTCGACGAATGTTCACAGTGGCACTATTCACTACAGCTAAAAGGTTGAAACAACCTAAATATCTATCAGCTGAGGGATGGATAAACAAAATGTAGTATAGCCATACAATGGGCTGCTCGACATAAAAGGAAATAACATTCTCATACATCATACAATGTGAGTGAATCTCAAAAATGTGCTAAGTAAAAATAGCTAGACACAAAAGGTCACATAGTATGATTCCAGTTGTATGAAATATCCAGAACAGGCAAATCCATAGAGAAATCAGACTAGAGGTTGCCAGGAACGAATGGGAGAAAGACACGAATACAGGTCTCCCTTGTGGGTGAGGAAAACACTGTGGAACTAAGTAGAGGTTGCACAACACCGTGAATATACTGAGAATCTCTCTCTCTTTTTTTTTTTTACTCCTGGCCACTGCAGCCTCAACCTGCTGGACTCAGGTGATCCTTCCACCTCAGCATTCCAAGTAGTTGGAAACACAGACGAGCACCACCATGCCCGGCTAATTTTTTTTGTTTTTGAGTTGGAGTCTCACTCTTGTCACCCAGACTGGAGTGCAGTGGCTGCTTTCAGCCACCACAGCCTCGACCTGCTGGGCTCCGGCGATCCTTCCACCTCAGCCTTCCAAGTAGCTGGAACTACAGGCGTGCGCTACCACGCCTGGCTCATTTTGATTTATTGTAGAGATGAGGTCTCACCAAGTTGCCCAGGTGGGTCTCGAACCTGTGGGCTCAGGCAATCCACTCACCTCAGCCTCCCAAAGGCGCAGGATTACAGGCTGAGCCACCGAGCCCGGTTAATTTTTTTTTTTTTTTTTTTGATTTATTGTAGAGATGAGGTCTCACCAAGTTGCCCAGGCTGGTCTCGAACCCATGGGCTCAGGCAATCCTCTCACCTTGGCCTCCCAAAGTGTTGGGATTATAGGCATGAGCCACTGCACCCAGCATACTGAGAATCTTTGAGCTTTCCAACACAGTCCAAGAACATTTCATCAAAATGTGGCTTCTTTCCCAAAGAGGAGGCTGGTGTACATTTTCCCATCACCTAGATCCTGCAATTGTGGGTTAGCGGTGTCTCCATTACGGGAGCCTGCAACCTACTTTTTCATTTTATTAAAAGGCTTAGGGAAAGTATGATTGTCTTTCTACCTCAAACTCTGTTTTCAAGTGAATGCTAACGAGATAGAAAAAAATCTTTCAAAGAACAAGAATATCCTGCAGCCAGAAAATGCTCTGGAACCAGAAGGAAAGATAAGTGCAAACTGCAGGGTCTCCATGTGCAAATTTCCAATCTAGAATCCGCATAAACCTATGAGCAAAGCATTTACCATGCTGTCTTTTCCAGCATCAACACTCCATCACTGCATTTAGCACATCTCTCCGGCTGCTTGATCATTTTGAAGAAAATGTGCTACCTGTCATGGTAAGCCTTAGCAGTATTTCAGGTTATACTGCCCTTCTTACTACACTGCAGCCAATCCCATAAGAACTGGAAAGTCCCACGTTAACTTCCCCCAGAGTTGAGGAGGACAGCGGCAAAGGATACAGAGGCTGCGGAGATCAATAGAGAGACTGCAGTACTGGAAATCAGACTCAAATCAAGGACCGGATATTGAGCAACTGGAGCAGGAGGCTTCAGAAAGCAGGCCCACCTTGACCCCTGCCTCCCAGGCCAGCTGCTCCTGGATCACAGCTCAGAGGGTGGAGAGACCTGCCACAGACTGCCCCCGTGAACTTGTTCCTGCGGCACTACAGAAGCACCACGGTCTCCCAGTCATTTCAGTGGGGCTGGAGGGGGCACAAAGCCACCTTGACAACGTCTCTTTCTCAAAGGGTATCATGCTGCACACCTTTCTAAATATTAAACTGAAAAGACTCTGCCTGAATTTTATTTAAGGGACACATCAAGATAAGTGAGGACACCTAGGATTTTTTTGTTGTTTGTTTAGCAATTACTCATATATAGTATTTGCTGTGTGTCAGGAACAGTAGTGAGAGCTTTTCAAATAGGAGGTTGTTAAATCTTCAAAATAACCCTGGGTTGTTACCTTGCCAGACTCTAGCTTTGGCCCCCTTCCCCACCTTGGAGAGGAGAATCTTCTTTTTTCTCTCTCTAATTTACTTTAAATAAACTATATTTTCTCATCTAAAAAAATAAATAGATAGCCCTATGATGACTCAGCAATTCCACCTCTAGGTATACACCTGAAAGAATCAAGAGCGGAGAGTCAAACAGATAATTGTACACCAATGTTCATAGCAACATCAGTCACAATAGCCAAAGCGGAAACAACCACTGACAAATCAGTGGGTAAACAAGTGAACTAGCCATACAATGGAAGAGTATTCAGCCTCATAAAGGAAAGAAATCCTGCCACATGCTACCACATGGAAGAACCTTGCGGACACTATGCTAAGTGACATAAGCCCGTCACAAAAGGACGATACTGTATGATTCCACTTATACGAAGGACCTAGAATAGGAAAATTCAGAGACAGAAGTAGAATGGTGGTTGTAGGGGCTGTGGGGGAAGGGAGAATGAGGAGTCAGTGTTCAATGGGTTCAGAGTTTCAGTTTGGGAAGATGAAAAGTTCTGAGGACAAATGGTGGTGAGAATTGCATACAACGTGAATGAACTTAACGCCACTGAACTGTACACTTAAAAGTGGTGGAAATATGGCTAGGATGTCAACTCTATCTGTGTTTTACCATAATAAAAACAAAAATCTAAGGCCGGGTGCGGTGGCTCAAGCTTGTCATCCCAGCACTTTGGAAGACCGAGACGAGAGGATTGCTTGAGCCCAGGGGTTCGAGATCAGCCTGGGCAATTTGGTGAGGCCTTGTCTCTCCAATAAGTCAAAAAATTAGCCAGGCGTGGTAGTGCGCGCCTGTAGTTCCAGCTACTTGGAAGGCTGAGGCAGAAGGATCACCTGAGCCCAGTAGGTCAAGGCTGCAGTGACCGTGAGCATGCCTGGGCAACAGAGTGAGACTCCAATTTAAAAAAAAAAAAAAAAAAATCTAAAAGTAGGTCCTTTACTCTAATCTTACTCTAATGCTCATTTTCCACGTGTGGGCCCCTGGCTAGGCCAGACACCACATTGGGCACTAGGAACACAACAGCAAACACAACAGCCCTGCCCTGATGGCCTGCATGCCACAAGGGAGACATATCAACCAGTGTTTAATTACAGTTAAGGTAGGGGCAGAAAAGGGAAGGAGCCTGCTAAGAGAGCAAGTTCCAGGGGACCCTCAGAGGCAACTGACTGGGCAACGCTGCTGGGAAGCTGCAGAATCCTGAGCTGCCTGAAATGTCCGTTGCAAATCCAGCATGTCACTCTGGTGAGCAAAGGCCTTGACAAGGCAAGAGGCCACACACATTCCTGCCCTCAATTCATACTTAGTCCAGGCTCTGGCCGACTTCCCAGTGCACAGTAGTCAAGCATGAGTCACCTTCAGGACAGCTCACAGGGGCTCAGAACAGCAGCACGACTAGCCAAGCCTCCAACGCACATCTCTCCTGTTGTCTTCTAGCATGCTGTCATAGTTAGAAGCCCACACTATGGAAACAGACATCCTGGGTTTGAATCCCAGCCCTGTTACTCTCTAGCTCTGTAATCTTGAGCAAGTTACTGAATCTCTTTGGTCCTCAGTTCCTTATCTACAAAATGGAAAAATATATACTTCCTAGGATTATGAAATGAAGTGACTTGACAAAAAAGTAGTTTTAGAACAATCCTTGTCAATATAACAATGAAGTTAGCTGTTATTATCATTATTACCTTATTCCATCCTCCTCACAAGACCCAAGAAGCAGGTGGGCAGGACCAGACTGCTCCCAATTAACATAGGAAACTAAGGCAGAGGAAGAGTAAGTTGCTTGAGGTTATATAGCTAGTTGGATTCCACGGCTCTCCCCACTACACGGTGGGACTTAGAACAACTCAAAAGCATTTGATGATGATTTTGAGCACCTCAACAACATTGAGGCACCTACTATATGCCACACACTGGCCATCGTTTCTTCTGGGGCCTATTGGAAGCAAGATCCCAGGTTCTCCAAACCCATCACTTTGGTCTGTAACCCCAGCAGTCAAGTTCAGTATCAATCACTTCATCTACTGGAAAAGGTTAAGAGAACAAGCTGCCGAGCGTGGTGGCTCAAGTCTGTAATCCTAGCACTTTGGGAGGCTAAGGCAGGAAGATTGTCTGAGCTCAGGGGTTCAAGACCAGCCTGGGCAACTTGGTGGGGCCATGTCTCGACAATAAAAAAAAAAAAAATTAGCCGGGTGTGGTGGTGCGTGCCTGTAGTTCCAGCTACTTGGAAGGATAAGGTGGAAGGATCACCTAAGCCCAGCAGGTTGAGGCTGCGGTGGGCTGTGAGCATGCCACTGCACTCCAGCCTGGGTGACAGTGTGAGACTCTGACCCAAAAAAAAAAAGAGAACAAGCTTTTACTGAACACCCACCAGAGACCCAGCACTCTACACCATAGGGCAGACAAGCATGGTCAAGCTCATGGCGCCTGACCTTCACCCCTGGTGGAGGAAGCAAAATGTCCTCAGTAGAAAGATAAATGAAGGAGCAGGCACCACTAATTGCTGAGCCCTGCTGGAGTCCACAAGAGGTAGAGGAATCCAGCTACTGCAGTCAAGTGTAAATTGATGTTATGGGGGAAACGTGGTCTTCAGAGATCACTTCCTGGGAGTATCAGTTGTATGTGTCAGCTTGACTGGGCCATGGGGTGCCTAGACCTTTAGCCACGCATTATTTTGGGTGTGTCTAGCATTATTTCGGGTGTGTCTGCGAAGGTGTTTCTGGATGAGATTAACACTGGAATCAGTCAGTAGACTCAGTAAAGTAGATTCCCTGCCCTACTGTGGGTGGGCCTCATCCAATCAGTGGAATATCTGACTAGGACAAAAAGATTGACTAAGAGGGAACTCCGCCTGGCTACCTGTTTGAGCTGGGACACTGGTATTTTTTCCACCTTCAGATTCGAACTGAAACATGAGCTCTTCCTGAGTCTCAAGTCTGTGGCCTTTGGGAACTCACACTACTGGCTCTCCTGGTTTTCAGGCTTTTGGACTCAAACTAAACTATCATCAACTCAGGTCTCCAGCTTGTCAGCTGCAGATCTTGGGACTTGCCTGCCTCCAAAACTGTGCAAGCCAATTCCATAACATATAAACATAAAATGTGTGTCTATTTCCGATTAATTCCCTTTCTCTCGAGAACTCTGGCTAATATTCTACCATGGGCTTGGTAGAGGAAAGAAGAAGTTTCCAGAAGTCTAAGAAACCAAACAAAAAGAGACAAGAAGGTGGGTGTGAGGAAGTGGGGGAACAGGAAGGCCATGAGAAAATAGCTTTGAAAGGGAAGAGAGAAGCCGGGCTTTGTGGCTCAGCCTGTAACCCAGCACCTTGGGAGGCTGAAGTGAGTGGACTGCCTGAGCCCACGGGTTCGAGACCCGCCTGGGCAACTTGGCGAGACCTCATCTCTACAATAAACCAAAAAATTAGCCAGGTGTGGTAGCGTGTGCCTGTAGTTCCAGCTACTTGGAACGCTGAAGTGGAAGGGTCGCCGGAGCCCAGCAGGTCAGGGTTGCGGTGGCTGGGAGCGGCCACTGCACTCCAGTCTGGGCGACAGAGTGAGACTCCAACTCAAAAAAAAAAAAGAAAGGGAAGAGAGGACAAACAGGAAGGAGCACTGAGAGGTAGAACAGGTGGTGAGGACCAGCTGATGGATTCTGAACGTGACCTCTACAAACAGGATGCCTGTGATCTTGAGAGTCTCACAAAAATAAGAGTTTAGGAAAAGCGACCCTACATGGATAAGTGTAGAAAAGGTCAGAGCCTAGGAGTCCAGCAGGGTGGCTGCTGCCCCTGTCCAGGTAGGAGGAGACATGCAAGGGGTGAGGTACAGCGCCTGGCACAGGGACGGAAATTCTCCTGTGCCCTGAGAACAGAAGACTCTCATACTCCCTCTGGTTTAATCAACAGCTCAGAGAGCAGTTCTGCACCCTGCCCAGGTACAAAGGCCAAATGGCCCAGGGAGGCAGCCAGTTGCCAGTGCCTGAGAATCTGAGATCCTTTACACTGCCCACGTGTGTCACTCAGCCCCTCTGGGCCTCTATTTCCCTCTCCATGAAATGAGCTCTGGAAGGACTGTGAGCATAAAAGGTGAAAGAACACTAAAGGAAGAAGTGGCTCAGTGAGAAGGCAGAAGCCAGTGGAAACTGCCCCGGTGCGAAGCCTCCACGTACCCAATCAGTACTGGAAATGTGAGCTTTTTATTTAACAAAACCTGGAGAGGTTCACCTCCATACAACACACCCAGGACCCAATATACGCCACAGAAAAACGACTTGCTAAATCTCAGCGATAAATCACTACTGAACACCACCGCTGTCACAAGCCGATGAAGGGAGACGGATGGGAGCCCAGGTGTTTCTCCAAGCAGGACTCAAGAAGGCAAGGACCTCCCAGGACAGCAACTCCTGGAGCCACAGCCGGAAATCCCTCAGTTAGACTCACTCCAGCAGGCGCGGTCCACAACAGCACACCTACCACGAGCCTGGAGCATCTGCTTCTCTTCAAGCAAATGCTAGTGGTCAAGATTCTGCCCTTGCAGGGTGGGGTTGGCAGAAGTGGGAAACTGCCAGGGGAGTGGGGGGCACACCTCATAACAAGGGTACGTGCATAATGAACATTTGTACACCTAACCCTGAATTGTACCCCACATATTTTAAATAAATAATTTTTTGAAAAAAGATTCTGCCCTTTATTAATTCTCCGTTACACACACCCATGTAACTAAGACACCATAAATGCACCACGAAACAGGAAATGCACTCTGAAAAAGCAGAAAACTCACATAACTGGGGCTCTTTTCTTATATGCTCCTTTAAGGAGCACAGGTGACCCACACGCATGCTAGTAGAGGTGTGATAATAACAGCTTATAGACACCTCACCACATGCCAGTCCATCTCCCAGTGCCTTCGTGCACTAACTCCATTATTCTCACAACCTGTGAGGCATCTCCATCTTGCAGCTAAGGAAACTAAGTCATAAAGAAGTGAAATAACTTGCCCAAGGCCACCTGTGAGTGGCAAAGCTGGGATCTGAAGCCGCAAAGTTCAAATATTTTCTACCTTCCAGCTCCAAGCAAATAATGAGGATAATGATACAGGGGTCCCCACCAATAAGAAAAGTCAGAAGAGAGGCTTTGTCTCCTGACTTTTCTGAATTTTCTAAAATGAACATTCAGTGCTTCCTTAAGCAAAAAAATGAAAACCGAACCAATATTTTCAGTGCCCCCCACCCATCTTCCTTCGACCCCCCTCCAGGTAGCCTTAGGAGACATGCAGCCAGAGCTCTATGACCCACATGGACACACAGCATATTCAGCACAGCCTGCACCGAATTAGCTCCCACCAAAACAGAAACACCAATGCAACCATAGCAAGGCTGAGTGCCAGGCAGGTCACCAAGAGGGTCAGCTACCAAGGGATTCGGTTAGTAAGTGTTGGTTAATGCTGCGAGTAAAATTAAAAATACATCGGCCATATTTTTTTAAGCGCTTCCTGTAACCTTTTCAACAACTTACTCAACCACACCAAAAGCTCTACTAGTTAAAGATTTGCCAGCAAGCCAGGTTCGGTGGCTCAGCCTGTAATCCTGCGCCTTTGGGAGGCTGAGGTGAGTGGATTGCCTGAGCCCGCGGGTTCAAGACCCGCCTGGGCGGCGAGACCTCATTTCTACAATAAATCGAAAAATCAGCCGGGAGTGGTAGCACGCGCCTGTAACTCCGGCTACTCGGAAGGCTGAGGCGGAAGGATCGCTGGAGCCCAGCAGGTTGAGGCTGCGGTGGCCGGGAGCGGCCACTGCACTTCAGTCTGGGTGACAGAGTGAGACTCCAACTCAAAAAAAAAAAAAAAAAAAAGATTCGCCAGCAGAAGGCAGTTAGATTTATAATGAAGTTTTCTCGGATGAGGAAAAAACTTCCCAGCTGGCCTGTAGAATTTGATGGATGGCAATCAGAGATGGCTTCACCCAAAAACCTCCTTAGGGCTTCCAGAGGGAAACTCAGACTACCTCCATAGCTTCTGGAAGTTGCCCTGAGATGTGCACACATGCAGTTCATTTCTGTCACTCCAGGAAGCTCTTCCTGGACATTGGTAAAGGCTCCTTCGGAAGAGACAAGAAGAATGAGAACCAACAAGGCCCATCCTACCTGAGCTGGTGGGCACTGATGCAGAAATCAGGAAATTAAAAGCATCCTCGGTGGATTTATTGTTGACTCATGAACACCAGGCCTGGAGTCTAAGAACACTGGTGAAAATCCCCAACAGGTCAATTTGAAGAACAGCACAGATGAACCAGCAAAAACCTCCAGATATGCAGAATGCTGCCAAGCTTTCCCTGGTCATTTTTCGTCTGCTCACATTTGAAAGAGTCTAGTTTTACAAAGTGACTGTGATGTGCACCGCCAACAGAACATGACTGAGGAAGCCTGAATGAGCTCATCTCTGTGAGGGTCGAGCATCGTTTCCCTTTTGGCCTTAACACCCTAAACAAACTCCTCTGCTCATGTGCACCTGCTTCTGGGGGACTCTGCAGCCTTGGCTCTCTGGCTGCCTGGGAACTCCAGGAGTCACTGATCCCAAGCTGAGCAGTTATGTGGCAGGAAAACTCTGGCGTGCTGCCTATCATGTTCCAGTTGTAGAATGAGAGGCAAACCCTCTTCTCCAACTTTCAATTCTTCAAACTGGAGGACAAGGGCCTTTTATGAGACTCAAATGAGATGACATATGTCATGACACTTTAAAAACAGTAAAGTCCTGGCCTGGCGCAGTAGCTCAGCCCATAATCCCAGCACTTTGGAAGGTCAAGGCGAAAGGATTGCCTAAGCCCGGGGGTCCCAAACCAGCCTGGGCAACTTGGTAAGACCTCATCTCTACAATAAATTAGAAAATTAGCTGGGCATGGTAGCGCAGGCCTGTAGTTCAGCTACTTGGAAGGCTGAGGTGGAAAGATCACCTAAGCCCAGCAGGTCAAGGCTGCGGTGGCTGTGAGACTCCAACTCAAACAAACAAACAAACAAACAAACAAACAGTAAAGCCCTATATTGGTTAATATTAGTCATTAATTGCATGGAATCCAGATGGAATGCACAGAAACTTAATCTCAAAAGGGAGTCCTAATCCTAAACCATCTAAAGAAATTCAAACTGCAAGGTTTCAGCTCTCCAACTCACTGCTGCTCACCTCCAGGTTTCAGTTTAGGAAGGGATACTTCACACCATTGAAGCACATTTGTACCATGCATCTATGAACATACCAATAGGACTGTAAGACGGCAGCCAAATCCGTCAGAATGACCTCATCAAACCATATCCAAAAATAGGGGCCGAGCCTCCTCCCCTCCTGCCCTGCCACCTCCTATAAACGCCCCCAAACACACTCCCTTTCTGACATCGGACCAAGCACTTAAATATGGGCACAGCACTTGGCATCATGCTTTGCATTCCCTGGAGCTAAATCATCATCACAGGTATTGTTCCTTGATAGTGAGGTAGGCTGAATGGTGCTTTAAAAGCATTTGTAGCTCAAAAATCTGTGGGATGACAGGCGCTTTGAAAGCACTGAGCTGAATACAGTACTGAGATCAGCACGAAAGCTCATTTGTCACCATGACAGGAGGTGATAATGCAACATTTCACAAGTTTCAAAACAGCGGGGGGAAAACCACCTTCCCTCTGTTATTTGTAGCGATGCTGGACTCCCAAACACACTCTCTGCACGAACTATGAATCACTCTAATTATGCAGCAGGTTGAATACCAAACCAACCACCACTCACAATCAGATCTGGGCCTGAACTCTCTGCGAAGAGAGCAGGTTGACTTGCCGTATACCTGCAGTTTTCCCTATTTGCACTATTTTTCCCAAATAATAACATGCAGGATTCTTTGTTGAAAGGAGCTCCTGCTCCCACAGTGGGCGCTGGCAAAACATATCACATCTCCTGTTTTCTTCCTCCTTCCCCAGGGTGTCAATACCTCCTTTCCACTGTAAGAACAAAACCAAGGGCAGAAAGAAAGCATTATCTTCCCCCCCCCCGCAGACCAGACCATCATCCTCTCTGACCATCAAAACAGTGGCCACTGAGAATCCCCCAGAAATTTTAGAACAAACATCAGAACACGGTTGGAGGGAGCAGAGAATAACGGTTACGGGTCAGCTCAAACCCTGGTTCAGCTACTTCCTAGCTGTGTGACCTTATCCACGTTATGAACCACTCTGGGTTTCAGTTTTTAATTATGTAAAATAAGGCAATAAAAACTTCCATTCTCTCATAGTTGTAAAGATTGAATATGAGATTAATACATACGCCAGGTACTGTGCTAGGACATCAGAATGGTGGTTCAATGTCAATTAATGATAATGAGTCATGACATTAACTCTTTCTCGGTCTGGCAAGCCTGGCCAACGCAGTCTGCCACAGGCAGAGGAAGAAAACAAGCATCAACACTCATTTCACTGCGCCCTGTAGGATGCTAACCTCTGCCATGTTGTTCTCTTCGTCTTACTGTCTCTCTTCTTGGGCTGTAGTTTCTTCCTTTGGTTATTTTTTGTGTTTATTTTTACCTTTTCAAATTTTCTTTTTTGAGTGGGAGTCTCACTCTGTTGCCCAGGCTGGAGTGCGGTGGCTTGCTCACGGCCACCCCAGGGTTGACATCTCAGAATGTGTTCAGGACAGATTAGGGTGGCGGTCACCAAGCAGATGGCAAGGGGAAGTGGGCATGGCCTGGAGCTCCAATGTTCAAAGGCAGGCAAGTGGGAGCATGACACTCTGGAACAGTAAGCACCTCCGTGGAAATTGGAAAGGCAGGTAGATTCTACTGGTAATCATCTTGTAATCCCTTAAATCACTTCACAGTGCTTTCCCCTACCTCTTTCTCACAGCACCTTGGTTGCATACACAGCCACAGCTTAAACCACTGAGATTTGTGTAAAGGTCTCAACCTAAATCAACAGGAGGGGGGTATATTTTCTACTAATTTAGAAAGATCCAAGTTCACAGTTTTTTGGTTTTTTAAAACTAAAAAGATAATGCTCCAAGACCAGTCAGTTATACTGAGGTAGAGTTAATTCAGGATCTGATTGCTTTCTTCCCATAAGTGTAAAAATTATCAGTGAGGAGGAATGAGTCTCAAGTCATTCCTTATCCATGGCCCCCTTAAAAGTACGTCAATGTGGACTACCATATCCCAGGCAAAAAGATATTCATCAAGCCATATACAGAAAGTCTGTCTTTGTTCTCTATTTTTTCTATCTGGTGTTCCCCTCAAATTGAAAAGATGGGCTGGGCTTGGTGGCTCAGCCTGTAAACCCAGCACTTTGGGAGGCCGAGGCAAGTCGCAGGTTCAAGACCAACCCAGGCAACTTGGCGAGACCTTGTCTCTACAATAAGTAAAAAATTAGCTAGGCATGGTAGCATGTCCCTTTAGTTCCAGCTACTTGGAAGATTGAGGCGGAATGATCACCAGAGTACAGCAGGTAGACACTGAGTGCCATGAGCATGCCACTGCACTCTAGCCTGGGCAACAGAGTGAGACTCCACACACACACATACTCACAAAAAAATTGGAAAAGGTAAAAATAAACACAAAAGATAACCAAAAGGAAGAAACTGCAGCCCAAGATCAGAAAGAAGTTCATGAGAATGCTTAACTGCCTTAAATGAGATTGCTTGAATCTTAATTGTATTCCACATATTAAAAGAACCTACAATAGAAACAGCTATTATCAGCAGATATCCTTAAGGACCCAGTGAAAACAAAATGTGCCAGAAACCTATACAGTACTCACTGTGAAATTCTGAGTCTGCAATTTTCATTGTTTTGCCTTATCAGAGATTTAAACACTTGCCTATCAGATATTAGAGAGAAGATTCCTTGAGTAGATCTAATAAAAATGAAACTTTAAAGATGGAGAGGCCGGGCTCGGTGGCTCAGCCTATAATCCCAGCACTTTGGGAGGCTGAGATGAGTGAATTGCCTGAGTCTGCGGGTTCGAGACCCACCTGGGCAACTTGGTGAGACCTCATCTCTACAATAAATAAAAAAAATTAGCCGGGCATGGTAGTGCACGCCTTTAATTCCAGCTACTCGGAAGGCTGAGGCGGAAGGATCGCTGGAGCCCAGCAGGTCGAGGCTGCGGTGGCCGGGAGGGCCACTGCACTCCAGTCTGGGCAACAGAGTGAGACTCCAACTCAAAAAAAAAATAATAAAAAAACAAATAAAGATGGAGATTACTTCTAAGATCCTGTCTAAGACTAAAACTCAATGACAGCTAAAAACTCAGCACCTCCTTCATACCCCACCTCAAGTGTGTCCCACACTACTCCACTCACACGGATCCCTGTGACTGCCCAAAGCCAGGAGACCCCTGGAGCTGAACAGAGAGTCTGAGGAGCACCAACCTACTCCCATACCTGGTCTGTAAACCTGGAGTAGTTTCTTAGAAAGACAAAATGCTCGACACAAGTAAATTCCTGGCATGACTGCATTAAATAAGCATTTATTCCTCTTTCTATTTTTCTTTTTTTCCTGAGTCGGAGTCTCACCCTGTCTCCCAGGTTGGAGTGCAGTGGCACACTCATGGCCACCGCAGCCTCAATCTGCTGGGCTCAGGGAATTCTTCCACCTCGGCCTTCCTAGTAGCTGGAACTACAGGCGCCCGCCACCAAGCCCAGCTAATTTTTCTTGATTCATTGTAGAGATGAGGTCTCGCACTTTGGGAGGCCAAGGTGAGAGGACTGCCTGAGCCCATGGGTTTGAGATTAGCCTGGGCAACTTGGCAAGACCTCATCTCCACAATAAATCAAAAATCAGCTGAGGGTGGTGGCGCGTGCCTGTAGTTTCAGCTACTTGGAGGCTGAGGTGGAAGGATTGCCCGAGCCCAACAGTTCAAGACTGCAATGGCCGTGTGCATGCCACTGCACTCCAGCCTGGGTGACAGAGTGAGACTCTGACTCAAAAAAAGAAAAATGATGGAAGGGAGACATGTACAAGCAACTGCACATATATGGATACTTAGATGGATACAGAATGTCTCTAAAAAAGATTCACAAGAAACTGGTAACACTGGTTGCTTCCTGAAAAAGGAACTGCCTGACTGGGGACGAAGGCATAAGGAGCACATAATACCACATTCCTTTTTGCCTCTTCCGATTTTTCAACTACACGTCTATGAATATACTGTCAAATAAATTTTTGCGGCTTAAACTTTAAAGAGGTAGACAAAGGGACATAAACAAAAACTAGCAAAAACAGTGATTCGGGGATAAAGAAAAATGGCAGCTCCTGGGGCTCGTGTCCCAGGGCTTTCAGTGACTTCTTGCCCATGCACCCTTCCTGTCGGTCAGGGTGTACCTGGGCTCCAGAAGCCAAGATGGAAGACAGTCTATCCGCCTGAGTGCAGTGGGGCACCCCAGGAGGCCCTGAGCCTTGGAGTTAAGCTCCTGGACACTATTATAATGGCCCTGGACTGCTCTGCCTGATTGTAGCATACATGTTCCTCTAACACAACAGCCTCTGCTCTTCATCTTCAAATCCACACATCAAACTGGAAACACGCAGAGCAACAAAAGTCTTTCCTTGTGACTCAATTGTCGGCAAATTTCTGCCCTCACTTTTGTACACTGCCGCCTATTTCTGAAACCGTTTCCCCTTCTCATTCCCCATATTCCTTGGGGAGAGAAAAAAACAACCATATTTCCTTCCAGCTTTACTTCTTTCTTCATTCTCCACTCCTCCTCCATCAGTCCCCAGCCTTTCTGGAATCAGGGACCATTTTTGTGGAAGACAATTTTTCCACAGACTGGGGTGTGGGGGTTGGTTTCAGGATGATTCAAGTACACTTTATTACTATTATTACATTATAATATATAATGAAGTAAGTATACAACTCACCATTTAAAAAAAGAGGCGTGGACAGAAGTGGTCAATAAAATAATAAGTAAACCACACGCAAGCTAAAATAAGTGTTGGACTCTGACTAAAGCCTGCCACCAGTCAGGCTGATGGCTCACACCTGTAATCCCAGCACTTTGGGAGGCAGAGGCGAGAAGATTGCCTAAATCTAGGAATTCAAGACCAGCCTGGGAATGTTGGCAAGACTTTGTCTCTACAATAAATCAAAAAAATTAGACGGGCATGGTAGCATGCAGCTGTGGTTCCAGCTGCTTGGAAGGCTGAGGTGGAAGGATTGCCTAAGCCCAGCAGGTCCAGGCTGTAGTGGCTGTGAATGTAGTGGCTGGGAATGCCACTGCATTCCAGCCTGGATGAGAGTGGGACTCCAACTCAAAAAAAACCCCAAAAGCCTGCCACCAGAGACACTGTACAACTGAAGTACACCAACTCACTTGCCACTCACCAACAGGGTTTTGATATGTGTCTGTAAGTAACTGATTTATTATGGTCTCTGTGCAAACTCACTGCTAATGTTAATCTGTCCTCACAGCCACTCCCCAGAGCTAGCATTACCACCTCGGCTCCACCTCAGACCATTAGGCACTAGATTTTCATGTAGAGCATGCAACCTAAATAGGAGCATGCGACATACGCAGTTCACAATAGGGTTCACACTCCTATGAGAGTCTAATGCCGCATTAATCTGACAGAAGACAGAGCTCAAGCAGTAATGTTAGTGATGGGGAGCAGTTGTAAATACAGATGAAGCTTTGCTCACTCACCTGCCACTCACCTCCTGCTGTGGTCCAGAGTTCCTAACAGGCCACAGACTGGTACTGGTCCATGGTCCGGAGGTTAGGGACCTCTGCTCTAAGGAAGCCTGCTTTGAAGTTTTTCAAGACACACTGATTGACAGGCAAGTCTAGAAGACAACCTACAAATTTTTGGGGAAGCTAAAAGATATCAATTGTGTAACAACGAAGGGAGAATGGATAGTCTAGTAACAGCCAGAAGTGACCATATCTCTCTTTGCCTGAGTCAAAAACCCACTTTACAGCTAACTTCACTTCCACTTGTATACACACACACAACTTTCTCAGGACAGACTCAACCCACTAGGTAAAGGTACAAGAATGCCCCAAAGCTACCTTCCTGGGATGACAGGGTTAGATATTCAATTTGGGTAAATCATTCCCAGATAGTAGAAAGTATAGATTTGAATGGCGAATTCAAGGATTTTCTATTTATTATTTAAACACAGTGGACTGGCTAAAGATAACTGAGATTTCTTGCATGCTGGCTTACTATTGTGAAAGTTTTAACTTTAATTTTTAGCTTTTTCAGTCAGCATCTCACTCTGCTGCCCAGGCTAGCGGGGAGTGGCATGCTCACAGTCACCGCAGCCTCAACCTACTAGGCTCAGGTGATCCTTCTGCCTCAGTCTTCCAAGTAGTTGGAACTACAGGTGCACAATACCACACCTGGTTTATTTTTTTGATATATTGTAGAGATGAGGTCTCACCCGGCTGGTCTCAAACCCCTGAGCTCAGGCAATCCTCTCACCTCAGCCTCCCAAAGTGCTAGGATTACAGGCTTGAGCCACAGCGCCTGGCCGAAAGCAAGTTTTTAAATGTCTACATCCTATTAGACTGTTAGAAACTGACATGGAGTAACTTGGAGACTTTGGCCATGGACTTGAGAGGACAAAGTGATAAGTGCCAAGGACATACAACACACCCTTGATACACATGTTTGCAAGCAGTCTCACAGTATTATGTTCGAATTTATAGAGTGCTTTTCATGTCATCTCTTTTCATCCACACAAAAAACCATGAGACAGAGAATGCTTGTTATTATCCTGCCTGGCAGGTGAGGAGTCAAGAGACAAAGTAACTTGCCCATAGTCATACAGCTCCAATATGTAGCAGGTCCTCCGAGCCTGCACCACAGCATTTTCCCACACTATCCCATGTCTGTCACACATAGTTTTGGAGCTCGATGACCTTACACAATTAGCCAATTCAGGGGCTTCACAGAGGACAACGCTGATAACTCAGGTTATGTTCCCAAGGTCACACAGCATGTCCATGGAGAAGCCTTCCTGTGTTCTTACCATTTAACTAGAAAAACCATCTCAATTGGAATGGCCATAGTAGGGTCTAAGAAAGTCTAATTATACTCATATATTCATATACTATCTACCCACCTTCAGACTCTGAAAGGATCACATCAACTAGTCGCTTGGGGTTTTTTTTTTTGTATCATGAAAAATCATAAGACTCAAAGAAAGTTGTAATTGTAATGTTACCAAGTGATGATACCACTAAATACCAGCTGACAATCAGAAAGCCTCTGTGCTGACATCTTTCCTACAGAGAAGGCCCTTTGCCATTCTTCTCGACCTATTCAAGTCTAGGTAGTTCCAAAGCTCAAGCAGTTCTAGTGCAACCAGAGTTGGTAGCCCCAAGCAGAAAGAGCACAGGGCTCAGCGTCTAAGCCATCTGAGTTCAAATCCCAAACCTGCCACTTAGTGGCTCTTTGGGAAAACAATATCCTCACTTCACTTCTCTCAACTATAACGAAGGAGACAACCTTCCACCCTGAAGAATTATAGCAAAGATTAAAGGAGATGAAAGAGTCAGGCCCCTTGTATGGTGCCTGCCATGTAGGCGTTCAATAAACTGCCATCAGCTCCATGAAACATTCCTCACTACCCAACCTTTTAATTGCCAACACTTTTATGGGCACTGTTGTAGGAACACATTTTTATAACAATTGGTGTCAACAGTTTAACAGCCTGATAGGTTGATAGGGTCAGAGGGATTCTTTTTTTTGAGTTGGAGTCTCTGTGTCCCAGGCTGGAGTGCAGTGGCATGCTCACAGCCACCGCAGCCTCCACGTGCTGGACCAGGCAATCCTTCCACCTCAACCTTCCAAGTAGCCAGAACTACAGGCATGTGCTACCACACTCGGCTAATTTTTTATTTATTGTAGAGACAAGGTCTCGCCAAGGTGCCTGGGCTGGTCTTAAACCTGTGGGCTCAGGCAATCCACTCGCCTCAGCCCTCCAAAGTGCTGGGATGACAGGCTGAGCCACCAAGCTCAGCATTGTCAGCGGGATTCTTAGGTGCTGTTTACAAGTGAGGGCTCCAATATTTGAAATAAGCTCATTCAAGGGAAAACAAGTTTCACACAGTCGCAAACAGAATAGTGGCCATGAGGGCAGTTATACGCAATCAGAAGGTTCTGCAGACATACATACCAGGTTCCCCTGGAGGACTCTTAGGACTCCCAAAAGGGGAGATCTGTGCTCCCCTTACATTTTCAATAAGTTTTATTTCAGGGCCTGCTGTATGCCAACATTGTGCTCAGCCCCAAGAGACCCAAAGATGACCAAGACATGGAACCCACCTTCAAAAAGTGGCCTTCAAATAGCAAAATAAAACCAATTAAAAACTTGCACAGATGGTGAAGGCGCATACACAAATTCCTGTGCTGCAGTCTCTAGGGTTTTCTCGCTGGAAATGAGGAAGTTGACTGGATTATCTCCAGTGGTTACTGAAGCTCTGTTGACTCCTTTAAATAGCCTCTGGAGACATATTAACATATAAATGTATACCTCTAAGTCTAATTTAGTAATACATGTGTTAAAAGGAACATTTTCCACATTGAAGCTGAATGATACCGGCACAACGAAGAGACTTCAGCATTCAGCACTCCTTTCTGCCAACTTTCCCACGCTGGAAATGAATTATTTACGGGAAGGAGTTATGGGAGAAAAGGCACATGTGACACACACCCAATTGGGGAGAATGTAGGAGCAGCAAACGGGATGCTGCTTCGAGCAGAAGAGGGGGTAGTTCAGGAGAAGACAAAATTAAAGGAAGGCACAAGAACACTGTTAACTTGCTCTGGTTCCATTTAGAAGAAAAGGTCCAGCCCAGCTCATGAGAGACCCTGAGGGAATCTCCTGCTGAAATGTTGATGTTCACTACACTGAAATGTTGGTGGTGTTTTTTAGTGACTCCTGAGTCTTTAAAAAAAAAAAAAAAGAAGAAGAAGAAGAAGTGAAATTATGTGCTCTATTTGATATGTCCTCCCAAAATAAAATTAAGAAGTACTTTGGTACCTAATTAGTTAAACTCTTAGCTAACCCACAGATTAAGAACCTTCTCTCCATTTTCTGGTGGTTCAGAGGAAAAGTTCTTATGCATTTGTCTTAATTTAAGTACCAGGGCCCAGCTGCTCTCCCTCAGCCCAGGAAGGTGGTTAGCGAGAAGTTCAGGGTGGCAGGGCCTGGTGCCACATCCCCAAGCCAATAGCCAGCCTTGGCCTGGATGTGCACCTCTCTCACCCTCAACAATGCCAGCCTCTTATTTCCATGTTCCCAGGACCCTGCTCTCAACCAATAAACAACTTAAGTAAACACATGCCAACAAGTTCCTGGTACTTTTCCCAAATAACTTATTTATAATAATGTAAAAGTAGTCAACGACCTTGAGGAAGCCAGAGTATTTGGGCAGGCCAGAGCACAGGAAATATTTAGGTCCACAGGCCTTTGAAAAACCTATTCTCAAAATCCTTGTGCTCCTGTTCTCACTTTTCTTCTTCCTGAGACAGGGTGTGAGGTATGCAGAGGGATCAGCAGAGTTGCAGCCAGGATTCTCTCCTGACTTCACAATGGTGCATAATAAGGTGACTTGATAACACTGGGAAGTGGATGCTCATATTTGAGGCCAGAAAAAAAATTTCTTGGTTTGGGTCCTAGCAGATCATACTCTTTCTCCAGGCTCCCCAAATGTGGCACATGAACAAATAGTACATTTTCCAACTTTACTTTTGTTCCAACAACTAAGAAATTCTAAATAACGCACTGAACAAGAGTCTTGGCTTTTGAGCTAGTCACTTTTGGAATCACCTTTCTTCATTGGCCTGATTTAGAGATAACCAAGCCACAGGATGTCCCTGGAAGAGACACAGGTGAGTAAGGATCATTAAGAACAGTGATAGACCAGGTGCAGTGGCTCAAGCCTGCAATCCCAGCACTTTGGGAGGCTGAGGCAAGAGGACTGCCTGAGCTCAGGGGTTCAAGACCAGCCTGAGCAACTTGGTGAGACCTCATCTCTACAATAAATCTAAAATAAGCTGGCATGGTAGCACGTGCCTGTAGTTCCAGCTACTTGGAAGGCTGAGGCAGAAGGATCACCTGAGCCCAGCAGGTCGAGGCTGCGGTGTCCATATGTGTGCCACTGCTCTCCAGCCTGGGCAACAGAGAGAGACTTTGACTCAAAAAAAAAAAAAAAAAAGAACAGTGGTAGCCAGGTGCCATGGCTCACACCTGTAATCCCAGCCCTTTGGGGAGGCGGAGGCAAGAAGATTGCCCAAGTCCAGAGGTTGGAGACCAGCCTGGGTAACATGATGGGACCTCATCTCTACAATAAATCAAAAAATTAACCAGGCATGGTGGTGCATGCCTATAGTCCCAGCTACTTGGGAGGCTGAGACAGAAGGATTGCCTGAGCCCAGGAGGTCAAGGCTGCAGTGGCCGTGATCTTACCGCTGCACTCCAGCCTGGGTGACAGAGTAAGACTCCTACAAAACAAAAACAAAAACAAAAAAACACACACACAACAAAGAACAGTTGTGCCTAGGAGCCCTTTATCTTGTGAAGAACGCCAGCTTTCCCTACACCACACTGCCTGGCAAGCCACCCTACAGATATTACCAGTGACGAGGCCACCTGGCTTAAGCTAGCACCCATGCTGTTCCCATATACCCATGTGTCCCTCACTCCCATGTCCTGAAAGGATGCAGCCCACCAGCTCCACCAGTCGGAACCACCACCCCCTCTCACCACACCACTCCTCGAACAATA
This sequence comes from Carlito syrichta, assembly GCF_000164805.1. Classification (NCBI taxonomy): domain Eukaryota; kingdom Metazoa; phylum Chordata; class Mammalia; order Primates; family Tarsiidae; genus Carlito; species Carlito syrichta. The sequence continues at coordinate 42,241 of NW_007256830.1, forward strand.
AGCTGTCCTATTCTCTTCCCAGCTCCTTAAACTATCTGCATAAGTAAATCTACATCAATGTACTTTACAAATAAGTTTAATAAGTATAAATTTATTAGCCGGGCACAGTGGCTCATGCCTGCAATCCTAGCACTTTGGGAGGTGGAGGCAAGAGGATTGCCTGAGCCCACAGGTTCGAGACCAGCCAGGGCAACATGGTGAGATCTCATCTCTACAAAAAATCAAAAAACTTAACGGGACGTGGTGGTACACACCTGTAGTTCCAGCTACTTGGAAGGCTGAGGAGGAAGGATCACCTGAGCCCAGCAGATCAAGGCTGTGGTGGCCATGAGTGTGCCACTGCACTCCAGCCTGTGTGATTGAGTGAGATTCTGACTCCAAAAAAAAAGTACAAATTTAATAAACACCATAGCTGATAATAATGAATTCTTAGCTTCTCATTAGAAAACCATCAGAAAGTTTCATTTTTTAAAATAACAATCTCTCAGGAAAGAGGGAGATTTGTTTTAAAAACTAATCATAGCCAGGTAGTGGTTCACTCCTATAATCCTAGCACTTTAAGAGGCCAAGGCAGGAAGATTGCTTAAGACCAGGTGTTCAAGATCAGCCTGGACAACTTGAGATCTCATCTCTATAAAACATTTAAAAATTTAGCTGAAGTCTTAGCTACCTGGGAGGCTAAAGCAGAAGGGTTGCTTGAATCCAGAAGTTTGAGGATGCAGTGAGCTATGATCATGCCACTGCACTCCAGCCTGGGTGACAGAGTGAGATCCTGTCCTTAAAATAAAAAATTAAAATTAAAAACATTTAAAAAACTGAATCAGTTGAAATATTAAGAAAGTGGCACCCAACACAAATTATTGGATGTATAATTTTACACTTTTATTATTTGCTATTGGAACGCCTAGGTCATTCTGCAAAATAAACTATATGAAAGAGACCACAAAATGTCATGTCTAGTTCTAGATACATCTGAAATGATTTCATGCTACTTGCTTGAGGCTATCTGTATTAGTTACCATTTTGGGAAAATAAGTGACTGCCTGCTATTTGCAAAATGCCCAAGGAAAGCAACACACGTCATCATCTTCTTGAAAACAAAAAGATTGCAACTCTTCCCAAACATGGTGCTAAGTGGGTAAACAGGGTGGAAACTGAAAGCATGCCTCAGTGCAAAGAGGTTAATTTTTGATTGGCAGGGGAGAAGTCTCCGGTTGGGGATTGCTGGGCAATGTGGAGACAAACTGTTTCCCACATGGGACTAGTGGTTCTGCAGTTGGAAGAACAAGACTGTATGTTTCTTCTCATACCCACGATAGGAAGGAAGTCTCCCAAGTTTGTGGAAAAACAGTCTCGGTCCTTTCTGGTATTTACAATCAAAGAAATAAACAGCCTCCAAAGAAATGAAAATCAGTTATTTCCATTCAGCAGAGAAGGAGGGTGAGGATCTAATGAATTAAGTAAGCGTCTTCAAGTAGAAGGGGGAAGGGGTTCTAACAGCAAAAATGCCAACAGTTTCAACTGCCCAATTAACAAGAGTAAAATCTACATACCTGCCCTCATTTCTGATACTAACTGCAAGTTCAGAGTTCCTCAGTTCTGAGAATTCACTAGAAAGACTCACTGAAAGCTGCTCTACTCATAGTACAGTATTTATTACAGGGAAAGGACACAGGCTAAGATCAGCCAAAGGAAGAGGTGCACAGGGCAGAGTTCAGGGAAAGAACCTGGCATAGATGTGTAACGAGATGCAGAGAATACTGACCCCCAGGAGAGCTCAGCTGAGCCTCAGTGTTCAGAGTTTCCTTGGGGGTTTCATTATATTGTTGTGATTGACAGCCACATGGCTGATCTCAGTCTCCAGCCCTTCTGGGCATGACACAAAGTCACCATCCTAAATGACACAATTGTTCTTTTTGGTAGGGCCACGCCCCACCCTGCAGTATGACCAATTCCCACCCTAAACTGCATTATTAGTATTTCTGGGGCTGCCAGTCCCTACCCTAAATCACGTTGTTATCCCATGACAAAGACCAGACACCTTTAACTAGACAAGGGTAAATCTGTTTTTTTGGGGTTTTTTTGAGTTGGGGTTCTCACTCTGTTGCCCAGGTTGGAGTGCAGTGACAAGCTCATGGCTCACTGCAGCCTCGACCTCTTGGGCTCAAATGGTCCTTCCGCCTAAGCTCGGAGTAGCTGGGACTATAGGTGTGTACCACCACACCTGGCTAACTTTTATGTTTGTAGCAACAAGGTCTCACTATACTGTCTAGGCTGATCTCAAACACCTGGGCTCAAGCAATCCTCCCACCTCATCTTCCCAAAGTACAGAAATTGAAGGCATGAGCCATTGTGCCCAGCCAAATTCTTTGATACACGGGTGGCAGATGACTGTACCAGGCATCAAGTGAGATATCTGGACCCATATACACAGAGCCGAGAGACAATGTCGGTCTGCCTCTTGAAGCTGAAGCCTCTGCCCAATCTCATGTCCAGTCACGTCCCTCTCTAAAGCGGGTAAAGAACAAGGCAGTGGCAATGAGTTGGAAACTTAACTCCAGAAGGAGATAAAGTCATCCATACCATTTCTTCTTCAGAAAGAGAAGAGATTTTCCACGGGCATTCTGGTGTTGCTCCCAGGACCAGTAGGACTTAGTTGACTCTGATCCAACAAAATAATTCTCCACTTGTTTTTTTGGAAGTTTGGCAACCCAAGACATCTGCGAAGGTTTTTTTGGGATCACAAACCACCCAAAACTTCTCTGGTATACAACCGATGTCTGCTTAGTTCCATTCATGTTCATTGTAGGTTGGCTGGGGGGCTCCTACTCTCTGCATCTCCTGGAACAGTGTTGGCTACCATGGCAGAGGGGGAAAGAGCTTGGCAAAACGTGTGTTATCCGAAATGCCACAAAAGTCACTTCTACTCACATTTCTTTGACCAACCAAATCCTATAGTCATGCCCAAGCTCAACTGCACAGGCAACTGCAACTTCACCATGTGGCCAGGAGGAAGAGAGCCAGATATTGGTGAGCAGCCAGATGACTGCTGAATTCACTTCCCAACCAAAGTAGGAATAGTTGTACCTGCGTCTCTGGCAGGGGCTGAAGAGACTCTGATTGGAAATTTGAGAGCTTATGTTGCTCATTTTAAAACCAAAGTATAGGGAACGTTTTCTGAGTTCAAAGAGTAATGTGGAATAGTTGCAGGATTAAATGTTTCTGTTCCACATATCTGCCTTGCTTTGCAATGTAGGTCCCAAAGGTCCCAGTCCCTTTATCTCAGGAGGTTAGTAGCCACCCTCCACCCTCAAAAGACCATTACAATGTAAGGAAATGCAATGGCAGCCGGGCTCGGTGGCTCAGCCTGTAATCCCGCACCTTTGGGAGGCTGAAGTGAGTGGATCGCCTGAACCCGCGGGTTCAAGATCCGCCTGGGCAACTTGGAGAGCCCTCATCTCTATAATAAAACAAAAAATTAGCTGGGCGTGGTAGTGCGCGCCTGTAGTTCCAGCTACTCGGAAGGCTGAGGCGGAAGGATCGCCGGAGCCCAGCGGGTCGAGGCTGCGGTGGCCGGGAGTGGCCACTGCACTCCAGTCTGGGCGACAGAGTGAGGCTCCAACTCAAAAAAAAAAAAAAAAAAGGAAGTGCAATGGCTCAAGTTGGACAAGAGTTTAAAGGGTAATCTCAGTCCAACAATCAGCAATAAGATAAGTTTCACCTTAATCTGCAAGTCCCAGTGCCCTGAGGTGTACCATTAGAATCAAAACAGCATCATTCCAGTTGTAAGAAATCACAGTGAAGACATGTGCCAGAAGACATGTGGTAGGAAAACACCTCTCTTTCAATCACAGAAACTGCTGATAAATGACCAACCGGGTTTATAAGGAGCTAGATGAAAACCCCCACACTTCTTCACACAGACTTCTGTCCAGCCAGGGGGAATTTGGCACTGGCATTGTCGAACATTTTTTTAATCTAAATGAACACTTAACATGTCTATTGAGTTTTATCTTGTTTCATCAAGGTAACCGTATCTAGCTCTGAGCCCTGCATATTAAGACGCTCATTGGAAAACTAGTGAGTCTTCACAGAGGGAGAGAGTAGTAAAGATACCTGTTAAGTGAAAAGCAGAAGGGACTGGGCATATTTATTTAGTCTGGAGAGGCTTCAGGAAAGACTGTGTTATCTGTCTAAAAGCATATGAAGGAGCCAGGCGTGGTGACTCACGCCTGTGATCCCAGTACTTTGGGAGGCAGATGCGAGAGAATTGCCTGAGCCCAGGGGTTTGAGACCAGCCTGGGCAACCAGGTGAGACCTCATCTCTACAAGAAATCAAAAAATTAGTGGGTACAGTGGTGCTTGCCTGTGGTTCCAGCTACTTGGAAGGCTGAGGGAGAAGGATCGTCTGAGTCCAGTAGGTCAAGGCTGCGATGGCTGTGAGCATGCCACTGCACTCCAGTCTGGGTGACAGTGAGACTCCTACTCAAAAGAAAAAAAAAAAAAAAAGAAAAGAAAATGGAAAAGAAAGAAAAAGGTCTATAACATTAGTAACAGATCCAGAAAATCCCTAAAGGTCTACAGGTACAAAGAAAGAATTTCTTGGGGACTATCTATAACCACAGACAGGAAAATCTTTGTCTGATGAGCACCACAAAAAGGTCCACAACAAACAATCGAACATAACGTGCAACACGCAGAATTTGTGTACAGGCTTGTCCTATCTCCTATGCACCTGCCTTAATCCCCCAAGGAGCCTGCAAGCACATTCTGTCTTGTCCATTTCCCCCACAGGGTCTCGTGTAGGATTAGCACAAAGTAGGCATTTAATATAACATTTTCTGGAAGTTCTCAATCCTCCAGCCAGAGAGATTATCACCTTCCTATCCAAAGGCTTTGCTTACAGTGAGGACACTGACGAGAGAGAGGCAAGCTACAGTGAAAACTCAGGCGTTACGAAAATGTATTCTGGGTGTGTGACCTCGAAGTGTTTCGCAGGACACAGTGACTGGAGGACAAAGATAACCGCCGCTGCCCAGAACATCCCCCCACTCTTAGGACGTTGACCAGATTGTACAGAACGCAGGCAATCTCTTTAAGTAGACAGTAAACAGATTAAGAAAGCAGCCAGATGGCCTAACACACCGCTGGTGACTTTTCTTCTCATTCTGAAAGACTAGACAAGCCTGCACTGCAAGTTCAAGGATCTGCCACGTCTTGTCGCTGCCCAAGACGGCCTCGTATGGAAGTTTCTTCTGAAAAAAAACCTTCGCCTACCTACCGAGCTGGAGAGCCTGCCTCCTTTTACGGTCTGAGCTCGCCCTCTGCTTAGGGACCATGGTTCTCGGCTCAGGCAGAGAGCTTTCCCAACATCAATCGTCCTCAACGCTTGCTTTTCACCCTCTCACCCAGAAACAGGACTTCCGAGTGGAACATACAACAGAGGCTTCTGGAAGGTGTCCTCCATGAGCTATATATGTGCAGAAGAGTAGCAAATAAACCTGAAAATGACCCTCAAGAGACCTCAGCGGAAAAAAAATGTATTCTTCAGGGATAGAAAGTGCCACTCAGGATAAAGGAAAGCATGGGTATTCCGACTGAGTGAAACACTAAGTCAGATACCAACAAGAGACTTTAATAGAAAAAAAGCATATGGAGTTTTTATTTAATTAATTTATTTTTTTTGCATCGGAGTCTCATTCTGTCACCCAGGCTGGAGTGCAGTGGCATGATCACAGCTACCGCAGCCTCAGCCTCCCAAGAAGCTGGGACTACCAGGGGTACACCACCATGTCTGGCTAATTTTTTTATTTTTATTTTTATTTTAAAGAGGGGTACAGTTCAGGGTTAGGTATACAAATGGCCATTGTACAGGTAAAGTTTGGGCCTCACTTCGATCCCCACTTCACCTAGTTTGAGATCAGGTACCTTATTGATGAAGTGTGCTCCCACCCCTTCCCTGGCAGTTTCCCACTACTGCCAATCCCTTTCTTACAGCATTATGATGATTGTTTAACCATGTTGCCCAGGCTGGTCTCAAACTCCTGGGCTCAGGCAATCCTCTCACCTAGGCTTCCCAAAGTGCTGGGATTATAGGCATGAGCCACTGTACCCAGCCTGGAATATACATTTTAAAGGCCCTTTGCCCCACCTTATACAGCATGTAAGAGATGCACACAGTTCACCTAAACAGACATGATACCACCAGGCCTTCAGAGGATGAACCCCTTTCCCAGACCACTTTATATGCACAGGTGGTTGAGTCCAAATCCCAGGTAAAAACAAGTTCTGGCAACAGGACTCAGGCTCACACTTCAAATCTCTCAAAGTTGGGGACACTCAGAGTTCAATATACACTTCCAATTGGCCACCTACTTACTCAAAAACAGGGAACTTCTGGGAGAGGCAATAATTAAGCGCCTCCATTTAGTAGAAATTATCTGCCTGGAATTTTCATAATTTTTTTTCCAGCACAGAGGGAGGATGCAAAAATTAAAATGAACACAAAGTGACCTACTTCCAAGTGTCTATAAAAGTTAAGAGTTGGAATCCTCTCCAGATCATTCCCAAAAGTGAGGTATTTAAATTAAAAACACTGAAGGAAAGAGCTTTAAAAATGTGTTTAATTAATCATAAGCATATTTTTCCATTAGTTTAAAAAATGGAAATAATCAACATTAACCAGATCTCTTAAAAGATTATTCAACCAGAGCTCTACCAAAAGTCCAGAAAGGTTGGAATTGAACCTACCACTAGCTATCCCAGAAAAGATTTCTGCAAATAAGGAAAAACTGTCATTTGAAGGATATCAAAGTATATCAGATAAAAAATGGTTAGTTTTCCACTAACAGTGGTACTACAGAAACTCAAGTCATTCTCACTAAATCTGGAAACTCATTGCACCATTGGTTTTTACTGGTGCCTGTGACATTGATGGAAGAAACTATTTACCAAAAACCAATACACTTGAAAACATATGTGTTTTTGTAATCTTTGTCTTTGTTTTGTAAATTAAAGGAGCAGTCTATCCCACTACACAAATTACTGTACCACTGCCCTAGAAGGTAGAAAAGGTGACTAAAGACAGCAGCTCCGTTTAATTACAATTTATTGGGGGGAAATTATGTAGTTTGTAGTATTTTTCAATATGCTTTCATGTTCTACTTTCATTCAGTCTCACCCCTGAGCAGGCTGGTGGGCCAGGTATCATGAGATATTTGTACCAGATTATCTTGGAAGTTTTCAGTCAAGCCCCTCACGTTAGAAATGCAGAAACTGAAGCCCAGGAAGTCACCTGCCCAAGGATACACAGCCAGTGAATGGCAGATTCTTACCCAGCCAGAAGAAAGACTTTGGAATACCCTCTTCCTACAGGGGACATTCCTGGCTAAAAGCATGCAAGCCATGACCTCACTGCCCACTGGTGCCCTGGCTGCTTCAGTTAGTACAGCCAGGAGACTGGGCTCGCCTGGCAACCCAGTGAAGAAGCTTGCAGCTGAACGCAAACGGTAGGCAGGAGGGGACTGGAAGCAGAGCAAGGGCTGTACTCCAGATCCTGTGTCCACTCTGTGCCTCCGTGTCTTCCGTGAAAAAACATAACATTCCTCCAAATAAGCTAGTCCTTGCTGTTCCCAGATAAACAGTTTTAAATTCTGTATTTTCTTTCTTTTTTCTTTTTTTTTTTTTTGAGTTGGAGTCTCACTCTGTCACCCAGGCTGGAGTGCAGTGGCATGCTCACGTGATTCATCTGCCTCAGCCTTCCAAGTAGCTAGAACTACAGGTGTGGGCCACCACCCTTGGCTAATTTTTTAATTTATTGTAGAGATGAGGTCTCACCAAGTTGCCCAGGCTGGTCTATTAAATGTAATAGATTTTTCTATTATCAAGCCTTCTTGGATATTGGTGGGCTTTGATGTTAGACAGACCTAAGTTGAAATAAAGGTCTTATTACTTTCCAACTGTATGCCTCTAAGTGTGTTTCATAACTTGCAAAATTGAGATAAGCTCCAACACACTGTTATGTGAATTAAATTACACTATGTAAGAAAAGCTTTTGGTTCTAGTAAACGTACAACATATGCTAGCTTCTCTTCTGTTAAAACACTTATTTTTTTTTTAAGCATGAGTCACAAAGCTGAGATTGAACTGCATCAGAGAACTATTTTGGGTGTCCAGAGTACTTACTTTGACTTTCAAAGGCTACGAGTGAGATCAGCTCTCTGGTCCGTCACTTGGCATGGTGGTCTTCCCTGTTTCTTTGGGGCAGGGTCCACTCTAAATTATACACTCCTGGGTTCCAGCTTCCTCAACCTGCCTTCCAGCTCCAGGGATGCACAAGGCCTGCAACCGAGAGAGCCTGCATCCCAGGGACCATCCACCAGCTTCAGACCCTCCTCCCTCCACTTTGATCTAAGATGGCTGTGGGCACAGTGAAAGAAGTAATTGGAATGGAGAATCATGTAAACAAGAGTGCTGGGTCATCCTAAAGAGGAAATCCTCTCTGGACCACAACAATTCCTCAGCCAAAACCAAAACGTTATGCAGCACTTTGATTCACAGGCCTTCACCAAAAGTACAGCCTGCAGATCCGTTGTCCCAGTTGAGACCCCCATGTTTCCTGCCAAGGTGGCCAGCAATAATTAAAGCCATCTGCCTAATCACACAGCAGAAGCTGCTTCACAGAACTTCACTGGCTTCCTTAGGTGTTTGAGGACTTAACCCAAAGAGAGGACACCCCCTCGATGAAATCTGAGCAGAATATTCTGGGCTGATGAGATGGGTTAAGAAAATAAAGGCATCCCTCCTTCATAAAGACAGATGAAAAATGAGATATATTAGTAAAAGTGCCTGTCACTGCTTTCTGCGTGATTCTAAAGGACAACATTTTCATGATCTTTATTTCAGAATTCATCCAAATCTCTGAGCACTGGCACCAAAAGGGAACATGAAAAGCACACACTCCATGCTCTGGTTTCTCTTCAAAGCGAAGAAGTCTTTTGCCTTTTATTAAAGATTTGTGTGGAGAGGAACAGTTATGAGTCAGTAACTGAATTTTTTGAGGCCTTGCATATGCAAGGCTAAATATCTTGTGTAGCAAAAACACACGTGTAGACCTGTGAGGGGGAAAAAAAAAGAAAAGAAAAGTACACTCCACTGGGTGCAGTGGTTCACGCCTGTAATCCCAGCACTCTGGGAGGTGGAGGTGAGAGGACTGCCTGGGTCCAGGGGATCGAGACCAGCCTGGGCAACTTGGCGAGACTTCCTATCTACAATAAATTAAAAAATTAACTGGACATGATGGCACGCACATGTGTTTCCACCTATTTGGAGGACTGAGGCAGAAGAATCATCTGAACCCAGCAAGTCAAGGCTGTGGTGGCGGTAAGTGGGTCACTATGCTCCAGTCCGGGCGACACAGTGAGAGGGGCGACACAGTGAGATTCTGATGAAGGAAGGAAGGGAGGGAAGGAGGGGAAAGGGGAAAAGGGAAAGGGGAAAGGGGAAAGGGAAAAAAATTATCCCATTTGCATATAAAACTGACAACCCACAGGTCTCCACACCACAAGTTTCTCCACATAAGAGCTAGAACATGAAAGCATGTGAACAGTTCACAAAATCAGCGACAGGCCCAACTGACCTAAGAAATTTGCCTAAGGTGTTTTATTGTGATTGTTTTATATTTTGATCTTAAAACTCAGGAAAGCTAAAACAATACTTCCTAAGTTCTGACACTGAGATTCTTAAAACCTGTGAAGAATAAGCTATGTGATAGCCTCGCAAAATTTCAAACAACACAGGAATAACTAGGATAAGACGTGAAAGCAAAGCACACTATTATATATTTGTTGTTGTTCATTAAAATAGCATATACTCTCAAACTTTTCTTTTTTGAGTTGGAGTCTCACTCTGTTGCTCAGGCTGGATTGCAGTGGCATGCTCATGGCTATCACAGCCTTGACCTGCTGGACTCGGCCAATCCTTCCACTTCAGCCTTCCAAGTAGCCGGAACTACAGGTATGCACTACCATGCCTGGCTAATCTTTTGATTTATTGTAGAAACGAGGTCTCACCAAGTTGCCCAGGCTGGTCTCTAATGCCTGGGCTCAGGCAATCCTCTTGCCTCAGCCTCCCAAAGCGCTGAGATTACAGGCTTGAGTTACCGTGCCCCGTCTTACTCTCAAATCTTAAAAACAAATAATATTGCACGGAAAAGTAACTCATGTCCCTTCTTCATGCATTGGTGAATTCTAGATTCCACCCTTAGGCAAGTAGAAACTAGAATGTATTTTCCTTATGGAAAATGCAGGAAACCAAAAAAAAAAAAGAAAACAACAACAAGACTGCTGGTGGTATTCTCATGCAGATTTGAGGTGGTTGTCTCAAATGGCTATATAAGCCAGGAAATTTGGGTTTCTGATGAGGTCTTCCACAAGACTATCAATGTCCTGTGGCAAAATTATTTACCAAGTTAAAATTCCAGCTTACCCAATACAATAAAGTGCACATTGGTGTTGTATACTCTACTTGCATTAAGATTTGAGTCAAGTTCAACGTTTCAAAGATTAAACTTACGGCATAAAAAAATAATAATAAAATTTAAAAAAACACGGCATAAGGCTACAGCACTCCACTTGTTAACTTCAAAATAGTGACTTTTTTTTTTGAGTTGGAGTCTCATTCTGTCACCCAGGCTGGAGTACAGTGGCATGCTCATGGCCACCACAGCCTTGACCTGCTGGGCTCAGGCAATCCTTCTGCCTCAGCCTTCCAAGCACCTGGAATCACAGGCACATGCCACCACGCCTGGCTCATTTTTTCATTTTATTGTAGAGATGAGGTTTTGCCAAGTTGCCCAGGCTGATCTCGAAAAAAAACTGTGATTTTCAAGCTAGGAGGGATGTCAACATAACAGTGACACAGGACTCAGGATGTCAGACATTCCTAGTAGATGGAATATAATCTTGCAATTTATAAGCACAAGCTACAGGAGACATGGGGAAAATATCTCATTTTCCTTGTGGAAATAAAACCGGGTCAGCCTGGAAGTGGGAACTTGAAAAATGCCTGTGCTCAAGACTGCACATCCTTTGCTCCCCTACCCGAGCTCTGAGCACATCTCCACCCCTACCTGTAACCTACTGTAGTCTGGAAGCGCAAAATCGGCCAGTACAGCAAGATGCCAATGAGAACAAGGACTCTGTTCAATCCGTGCAAGGGGCAGTTGGCCTTTCTGGGCTCTGAACACACACAGGACCCTTCCCAGCCTTGGCCAGGGCTCCACAAATGACCTCACAAAGCCTTTGCTATTTATGTGACAACACACACCTCCATGCTTGTGTCTGTGTATGCCTGCATATAGATGGTATGTGTGGCTACCTCTGAGAAAAGAAAAGGGGTTGGAGGAAGGAGGGGCAAAAAAAAAAAAACAATAGGAACTTTCATTGCTTATCCTAGAGATTCCTGTATTGTTTGAATTTTTACAAGGTTATCATATCAATTGTATGGATTTTTTAAAGCTTACAAAAATAACAAGAAATGACAATCCATGACTTCACCATATTGAGGTCAAGAATCTCCTTTTCACACACTAAATTTGGCTTCTCTGAAGAACTCTAACAGTTAATGCTCTGCCATGCCTTCCTTACCCAGTAAAGATTTTTTCTTTTTTCTTTTACTTTTTTGAGTCAGAGACTCACTCTGTCAACCAGGCTGGAGGTCAGTGGCACACTCCCGGTCACTGCAGCCTTGACCTGCTGGGCTCAGGCAATCCTTCTGCCTTAGTCTTCCAAGTAGCTGGAACTACAGGTATGTGCCACCATGACCAGCTGCTTTTTGACTTATTGTAGAGATGAGGTCTTGCCAAGTTGCCCGGGCTGATCTCGAACCCACGGCAATCCTCTCATCTCGGGCTCCCAAAATGCTGGGATTATAGGCATGAGCCACTGCGCCCAGCCTCTAAGCCTATGAATATATTGGGGAAAGGCAGATAGAATCTAAGTGGAAAAATCAAGATAGACCTTGGGCAAACAGAATCTCCAATTGTAATACCTTGTTTCTATTCCACAGAAACACATCCATTTAAGTTCACATTTATTACCTATTACCTAGAAGCACCATGAGGGCATTTAGTACAACATGCTTAACAAGCAAAAATGCAGATTAATAATACATTAGCTTGTTCAACAAGCACTTCTAATTGGGACAGGTTGACACTGAAGCAGGAGGGCGTGGAATTAATTGTAAGAAAGACTTTCCCAGCAGCAAGGGCTGTTTAAGGCCCTGTAATGAATGGTCAGATGAGGGTTCTCAAGCTCCCTCCTCTGAAAATCCTTCAAAATCAGGTAGATTCACACCTGTCCAAGGTAGTTCAACCTGACATTATCAGCGATTACCTTACAGACTTAGGTTTACAAGGCCAGCACTCAAAACCTTACAGTGGCTCACGCCTGTAATCTCAACACTTTGGGAGGCCGAGGTATGAGGACTGCTTGAGCCCAGGAGTTCAAGACCAGTCTAGGCAACATAGCAAGACCTTGTATCTACATAAAAATAAAAAAACTAGCCAGGTATGGTGGTGCATGCCTGTAGTCACAGCCTGCAGGCAGAAGGATTGCCTGGGCCCAGTAGGTCGAGGCAGCCATGGCATGCCACTACACTCCAGCCTGGGTGACAGAGTGAAACCCTGGCTCAAAAAAAGTCAATTTGCCTTCTGGGTAGTTTGCTTGTCACACAATAAGGTAGCATGATGGGATGGATTGAAAAGGTCTGCTCCAGAGCAGACAAACCTCTTATGTGGTTTTAACTCACAGATGAAATCTGGGGAAAAAATGTCAAAAGAATATGTTTCCAAATTCATATGGATTCATGTACACAAAGTTTCTGGTACCTGGGAGCCCTTTCACTAACAGTAGGAAGCAGCCACGTGGCACAAACAACTAAGTCTCATTTCATGTGGCTCTGGTGAACTAAGAATAATCTTCATAACATTATGCCTTCAACTAAAACATAGCTCTTCATTAGTAGCGTTATATAACTTTAATTAGTATTCTTACCATCATCTTTAAAAGTATGACCCATATTAGGACAAAATTTAAAAGAACTACAAGTGATTATTGAAAGGGCAAACTGGGCCAGTGCCGTGGGAATAACACCAGATTGCAACAGAGAGGAAAGCAGAAGGAAGCAAAGTTTATTCTTATTTACCTTTCACAGATGGAAAGGGGGCCAGCACTCCGGCAAGTGAGGCTTGGAAGGCTGGAAACTAGGTGTATTTAAGGGCCTTTAAAGCAAGGGGGTTTAGACCTAGAGGAGGTCGGTCCAAAAGGAAATGTCCAGAGTTGTATCCTTTGGTTTCAACTGCAGCCATACGAACCTGGTGTCTTGACATCGCCAGGCAGCAAGGCCTCATGACCTCAGGTGGTGGGCTGGAGTTGTCATGGTGGTATGACAACAACATACTGACATACATGCCTCCCGGAGGTATGCTAGAGGTGGTCACTCACCAGCGGCCAGTAACAATGTAGCAATACTAATGCCTAAAAGATAGACTGTTAGCGAGACTGGACATGCTTAAGGGGTTCTGTGTAATCACCGGTTTCTAAAACAAAAGTATTTTTCTTCTTAATGATTATAGGGTAAAAGGCCGTGTAAGCTGTGCAGCCAGGGAATGTCAAAGGGTGAGCCCAAGCAAAATGGCTGTGATGATTCAAAATGGCTACATTATATCTTAAATTTCTAGGGTTCCCTCCTTTCAATTATATTCGACCTGGTAGATATCTTGGTAATTTTTTTGTTTTTTGAGTCGGAGTCTCACTCTGTCACCCATGTTGGAGGACAGTAGCACACTCATGGCTACTTCTGTCTCAACTTGCTAGGTTCAGACAATCCTTCTACCTTACTTAGCCTTCCAAGTAGTTAGAACTAAACACAAGCCACCATGCTTGCTTAACTTTTTGATTTATTGTAGAAATGAGATCTTGCCAAATTGCCCAGGCTGGTCTTGAACCCCCTGGCTTAGGCAATTCTCTTGTCTCCACCTTCCAAAGTGCTGGGATTACAATCTTGAGCCACTGCACCCAGCTGGTAATCCTTGAGTAAGCAATTTCTTTTATCTCACCGTCAATATTGAGTTAAAAATCTCCCTAAAGCCTGCACACCCATCACTGCTCCTAGCCACCTCATGGCAGTTTATCTACATGTTAATGAAAAAGACTTGACTGCTCCCAAATTAATCAGAGAAAAGCCATTAAATTGCTTTTTCCAGCCGGGTTCAGTGGCTCAGCCTGTAATCCCGCGCCTTTGGGAGGCTGAGGTGAGTGGATTGCCTGAGCTCGCGGGTTCGAGACCCGCCTGGGCAGCGAGACCTCATCTCTACAATAAATCGAAAAATCAGCCGGGCGTGGTAGCGCATACCTGTAATTCCGGCTACTTGGAAGGCTGAGGCAGAAGGATCGCTGGAGCCCAGCAGGTCGAGGCTGCAGTGGCCAGGAGCAGCCACTGCACTCCAGTCTGGGCGACAGAGTGAGACTCCAACTCAAAAAAAAAAAAAAAAAAAATTGCTTTTCCCGGCACTCCCAAACAGCACAACGAGGTGTTTCATGCTATTTCCTCTACTAGAGCAGATGTAAAAAGGGAGGGGGAAAAAGCAAAGTGTTCACATAAGACTTGGCAACTGTCTTTTTACCAATTAGAAAAGCAATTCTCTCTTGACCAGTTAATGAGAACTAGGAATTTCTGAGCACTATGAAGAATCTCTGCAAACCGAGATCCAAAAATGCTTTATGAAAGATTACAGTGTCGCCAAGCAAAGATGTCTTCAACCCAAGTTTGTGTTTTTAAAAGTTAACTTCATGCTAGGCATGGTGGCTCATGCCTGTAATCCCAGCACTTTGGGAGGCAGAGGTGAGAGGACCACCTGAGCTCACCGGTTCAAGACCAGTCTGGGTAACTTGGTGAGACCTGGTCTCTACAAAAAATATTAAAAAATCAGCTGGGCATGGTAGCGGGAGCCTGTAGTCCCAGCTACTCGGGAGACTGAGGCAGAAGGATCACCTGAGCCCAGCAGGTCAAGGCTGTTGTGGTCGTGAGCATGCCATTGCACTCCAGCCTGGGTGACAGAGTGAGACTCCTACTCAATAAATTAATAAATAAATTAATTAAAAATTCACTTCAAGTCCTTTAACACTAATAGGTCGAGAGAATGAACTAGAAGACCTCTCAACTCCTTCCTGGTCCAGGATCCTGAGAAGACACATGGTGCCTGCTGTGGTCATGCACAATGACATTCCAGCAAGGTCCCATGCCTTCTCTGAGACCCCAGCTTACACAGACCCTTCAGATTTTTCCAATTTAAAGTAAAAAATTTAAATGAACCACAACCTAATTAATTAACCAGAACCAGGCCATTGAACTTCCAGAAGAAACGAAAATTTTTTAAAGCACATTGGCATGTTAAATAAAATTCTAAGCTGGGCTCAGTGGCTCAGCCTGTAATCCCAGCACTTTGGGAGGCTGAGGTGAGTGGACTGCCTGAGTCCATGGGTTCGAGACCCGCCTGGGCATCTTGGTAAGACCTTATCTCTACAATAAATCAAAAAAATAGCCGGGCATGGTAGCGCGCACCTGTAGTTCCAGCTACTTGGAAGGCTGAGGGAAGGATCTCCGGAGCCCAGCAGGTCGAGGCTGTGGTAGCCGGGAGCGGCCACTGCACTCCAGTCTGGGTGACAAGAGTGAGACTCCAACTCAAAAAAAAAAAAAAAATTCTAGGGACTTGTATCTGTATGCCCAACATGATCTCCTATGTTGTTTTCATCTATAGAAAAAGTTCAGTAAAACTGTTGCTTTGGCCAGGAGCGGTGGTTCGTGCCTATAATCCCAGCGCTTTGGGAGGTGGAGGCCCCAGGACTGCCTGAGTCCAGGGGTTCAAGACCAGCCTGAGCATCTTGGTGAGACCTCATTTCTACAATAAATCAAAAAATTGGCCAGGGGTTGTGGCTCATGCCTGTAGTTCCAGCTACTTGGAAGGATCACCTGAGCCTAGCTGGTCCATGCCAATGCACTCCAGCCTGGGCAACAGAGCGAGACTCCAACTCAAACAAAACAAAACAAAACAAAGGTCTGTTGCTTCAAGATGCTAAGACCTAAGGCAGGGTAGCTAGCACAGGTTAGCCATAGATAAATTTCCTGTAGGCAGGTTTTAGGAAGTGTTCAGACATTTTAAAAATTACATTTTAATGCAGGCAAAGTTGCATCCTACCCTACCCCTCAGCCAATCAAAAGAAAATCCTATCAGATGTAAGAATAGGACGGTCCAATCTTTTAGCTCAAAATCACTAAAAATCCTTCAGGTTCCACCAGGCACAATAACTCTCACCTGTAATCCCAGTACTTTGGGAGGTTGAGGTGAGAGGATTGCCTGAGTCTGCAGATTCGAGACCAGCCTGAGCAACATGGCAAGACTTGGTCTCTACATAAACCAAAAAAATTAGCTGGGTGTGGTGGTACGTGACTGAAGTTCCAGTTACTTGGAAGGTTGAGATGGAAGGATCACCTAAGCCCAGCAGGTGGAGGCTGTGGTGTCTGTGAGCAGTGTGCCACTGCACTCCAGTATGTGTGACAAAGTGAGACTTGGACTGGGGGAAAAAAAATTCCTTCAGGCTCCCGGTTGAAGTTAAAAGACTTAACCCCATCCCTTAACTAAAATGACAAGACCATCCCTTTTCCCATCAGAGGTGGACAGGGCAGCGGTCACCTGCACCCCCCTTTTATCAGCATATCAATAACTGGTAGCTCTATCTTGCTTGCAGTTGAGAGCAAAAGCACAGCTTTTCTTTTTGAGAAACTTGCCCATGGCAGGTCTTTCTGCCATTAGTCTTCCTTTTTCCTCGCTATAAATTCTGTTTTAAAACTTTGCCAAGCCGGGCTTGGTGGCTCAGCCTGTAATCCCGTGCCTTGGGAGGCTGAGGTGAGTGGATTGCCTGAGCCCGCGGGTTCGAGACCCGCCTGGGCAACTTGGCAAGACCTCATCTCTACAATAAATCAAAAAATCAGCCGGGCGTGGTAGTGCATGCCTGTAATTCTGGCTACTCGGAAGGTTGAGGCGGAAGGATCGCCGGAGCCCAGCAGGTCGAGGCTGCGGTGGCCGGGAGGGGCCACTGCACTCTAGTCTGGGCAACAGAGTGAGACTCCAACTCAAAAAAAAAAAAAAA
Source organism: Carlito syrichta (assembly GCF_000164805.1). NCBI lineage: Eukaryota > Metazoa > Chordata > Mammalia > Primates > Tarsiidae > Carlito > Carlito syrichta. The sequence goes on from NW_007256830.1 coordinate 59,448, forward strand.
AACAACTTTGCTGGCCGCTCTGAAAAAGTGTTCCAGGGTCAAGTCAAAGAACCCAAGAATTTGAGCCGCACCCCACCCAGCATCAAGACCCATCCCCAAAGAATGTTATTTTCTTTAGCTCTACTTTCCTTAGGTCTAAAAGTGCAAAACTGGCTCACTACATTCTAGGAAAGAGTTTTAACATTATATCTCATAAGTAGCATTTCCATTTTGATGACGAAGACAAAAGCTACAAGCCAACCCTGACACCTTTCCCTTTCCAGTCATCACAACAAGTTCCATCACTTTATCTTCAACTACACCTGAAATCCATTCAATTGTATCCAACACTATTGTCACCACCAACGCACAAGCCAGCATCATCTCTTACCTGAGCCACGCTGGTCCCCAAAACTGCTCTTTCCACTTCAACCGCATTCCTTCAAATTTTTCTTCACAATGTAGCCAGAATGATTAAGAAGATCTATAGTGAATTGCGTCCCTCCCCTCTTCAAAATCAACAATGGTTTTCCTTTGAATATAGAATAAAATCCAAAATTCTCACTTTGCCAAGACGTCCTGTGTGGTCCAACCTGGGGCTTTGTCCCTAGTCTCTCAAGCGCTCCCCTGTGTTGTATAACAGCCCTGTTCCTCTGACTTGCCCCCTCAGGATTCTGGGATTGCAGGCATGCGCCACCACACCCAGCATTCTGCTCCTTTCCACCAGTGCCCAACAAGTTGATGAGCACCACAACTCCCCCAGATCATAAGATGTCTGAGGGCAGAAAGCACAACTTATGGTTACAAATGCCCACTCGGTGCCTGGGATAGAGTACGCACTTACATGACGACAAACTTCAAAAACCACTGAATCCTTTTTTTTAGATTAGAAAATACAGTTTATTTAGAAAGTAAATTAAGAGAGAGACAGAAAGAGGAGATTCACCTCACCAAGGTAGAGGAGGGGGCCAAAGCCAGGGAACACGGCCTGGCCGCAACTCAAAGAGCACATGGCCACACCATAGCTTAGCAAGGCAATGGCAGCGATGGTCTGGCAATGCCCACAATGGCCTGGCAATGGCCGAATTTTTGTTTAAATTCCCATATTTGTTCCATCAGAACTCACTGGAATGCCACAGTAAAATTCTGGAGGTTTTACTGTATATAACAAGAGATGTCCCCACAACTAAATGCTGGTATTTTCATAGGTGGAAGCAGAGGAGAGCAGGAGCACATCTAAGGTGGAAGTGTGCATATAAAGCCATTTCCCTGAGAATATTCATTGATTATAGGGACCAGAAAAAGAGTTCAGCACATTATGATTCCAGAGTCGTCAATGAGTAAGGTTCTATATAAGGGATTCTTGGGGGTCACATGTCTATTGTGGAAACAGTGTCTGGCATATCTGTACTCAATTAGAGTGCAAAGCAAGGGTATGGAGGAAGATTCCTGGATCTCCCCATTAGTGCACATGTGGACATCATACCTGAGGACCTCAGAACTCCTAACTCTTTCCTTTCATATACCTAAGACCTCAAGTTGGCAGGTGAACTTCCATTCCCTACTTTACACAGATACCTAGATAGACTTTTAAGCCTCCTTTCTACCTTCTTGGCAGCACCATTTCTTTCTTTCCTTTTCTTTTTTTTTTTCTTTTGAGTTGGAGTCTCACTCTGTTACCCAGCTAGAGTGCAGTGGCACACTCACAGCCAACCATAGCCTCGGCCTGCTGGGTTTAAGTGACCCTTCCACCTCAGCCTTCCAAGTAGCCAGAACTACAGGCACAAGCCACCATGCCCAGCTAATTTTTTGATTTACTGTAGAGATGAGGTCTCACCAAGTTGCCCAGGCTGGTCTCGAATCCATGGGTTCAGGCAATCCTCTCACCTCCACCTCCCAAAGTGCTGGGATTATAGGCATGAGCCACCACACCTGGCCAACAACACCATTTCTGACCCTTAGGACCCACAATTACATTTTTCCTTGCATAAAATCCTAGCTCTTACCATCTGTACCATTCGTGTACATATTTACAGTTTCTTCATGTGATGCCTTTGTACATGGACAACCGCAGGATCCTATAATAATGGAAAGTACTTGGGAAGATTCCTCAAGACTACCTGGCCCCAAATTCTCATTTATAAGTAAAATACCCAAGGCCCAAAGAGATGATAAGATTTTTCCAAAGTAGTCAGAGACCAACACTGAGCTCTTTGAAATGAGAATGCCAGTTCCCTGTTCCCAATCTAGAACATGCTAGTTATCTCCTCCAAGTAGCCAATGTTCTGAGGCAGAAGCTACAGTTATCAACCTCCTGGCATGTGTAGAAACTTGCTGAGTATCTGATGGCCGGATAAGAATGATAATACTTATGGACAATATGAAGTTTTCCAGATTAATACACTTATGCCCGGTCTACCCTGTACCATAATGTTTGCTGTTATCTTGTAATTACTGGGCCTTTCCAAACGAGAGCTGGCTGTACAAAGCCCTGCAAATTCTACAGCTTCTTTCATGCATGAAGACCAACAACCATGAGAGACAAAGGTTTAAACTCATTTCCCTGGACAGACTCCCAAAGAAGTCAGACAGGTTTGTCCAGAGCTGTCAATCACGTCTGAACATAAACAAGCCCTGGTTGAGAAGGTGCACAGTCAGCCTCAATGCCAGATTAACCAAACCCACAGCTAACCCTGGGTCCATCTCCTCTGACTCCCAAGAAATCATGCAAAAGGTTTGGAGCCACTGATCCCTCACCTCACCCAGCCTATCCCAGGCTGTCAAAGAAAAGATGCTTTCCTCTGCTTTCACTGATAACCAATTACTTTGATCCCTGCAGAAAACTGTTCATACATACCAATCTCCTGGCATTTTTGAGGCACTTTCCACATATTTATCATCTTCTTTGACCCTCACACAACTATTTCCCCAGGCTGCACCCAAATTTAGAACCCAGGAAACCCAAGTTGAGAGAAGTAAAGTGACACTCAAAGTCACCCACTGGAGGTTTTTTCATCCCTATCTTCCCTCCCAACCTCCCCCTTCTGAGGCTTCAACGCCCATTATGCCATTCTACAGGAGGGGGACCCCCTCAAACCAGAATTATCATTTTTTGTAGGGTGGGCCCCTTGTAGCACACTTGGAATTTGTCCCTCCAGATCAAATGGTCAATCAAAGTTTTTACCTGGAAGTTGAGAACGTTGCATCACGATTTGCCGAAGAAACATCCTGAGTTTGGCAAAGAGGTAACTGGTTCTTTTGCCATGATAATGCACCTGCCCACACCAAGCTGAAGGTTCAGCAGTTTTTTCATTTTGTTTTGAGTATTTTTGCATTTCATAGAGCATTTATTACACACCAAGCAATGTTTTCTGTTTGTTCACTTTGTTGGAATGTCAAGGAAAAAAAATTAAAACAACCCCTAGCCTTCAGTCACCCAAGTTTTCACCTTAACAAATTGGTCCAGTAAAGTCTGTAAAAATCAACTATATTACTTATACAAAATTTAAAAAAAAACCAAAATTATTCAATGATATCCTTCAGTTGTGAACAAAAATAAAATGTACTACAAAAAACTAAATATACTATGAATTACAAACACAAACTGTGCTTTCAAACACCGCTCAACTGCATTTTTTAAAATCTTTAAAATTTCAGCCGTTTTTAACCAAGACAGCATGAGCCTCTTGCCTCACCCTCCTTATTCACCTGATCTCACCCCAGCAACTTTTTGTTTCCCTGGATGAAAAAAACCCTCAGAGGGAAACAGTCAGCCAACATGGAAGAGGTGAAACATAAGACGGCAGAAGCACTAAAAAGCACCAAAATTGATGAGTTCGAAAATTGTTTTGAGAAGTGTAAAAAAGTATCTCGGTAAGTGTGTTGCATCAAAAGGGGAGTACTTTGAAGGTGACTGAAGTTTAAACATGTAAGAATATATATATGATTTTGGGTCAGTAAATTTCGTGGAGTTTTGGGGGGTCCCCCTTCCTACATGCCTTTGTTTTCCTCCCACTTAAAAGGAAACACACGTAGTGTTTGGTTTTCCATTCCTGTGCTACTTCACTTAGGGGTTACAATGTGCACAGGTGGGGGTGGAGGGTACTCCTAAAACCCAGATGTTTTCACCACTATACAATGCATCCATGTAACCCAAAACCATTCATGCCCTCTAAAGCCACTGGCTCGGTGGCTCAGCCCGTAATCCCGCGCCTTTGGGAGGCTGAGGTGAGTGGATTGCCTGAGCCCATGGGTTCGAGACCCGCCTGCCTCGGCAGCGAGACCTCATCTCTACAATAAGTCAAAAAATCAGCCGGGCGTGGTAGCACATGCCTGTAATTCCAGCTACTCGGAAGGCTGAGGCGGAAGGATCGCCAGAGCCCAGCAGGCGAGGCTGCGGTGGCTGGGAGCAGCCACTGCACTCCAGTCTGGGCGACAGAGTGAGACTCCAACTCAAAATAAATAAATAAATAAATAAAAATAAAAATAAAGCAACTGGGGGAAAAAAAAGTCACCCACTGGAGAGCAGCATATCGAGGCTCCTAGCTCTGGATGCCCAGGCAGCCCACCACGTCACCATGCTTCTCTCACTCACAGCGGCTTCCTTCTCCGCTCACTTCTCATCAAACCCCAAGCCCTTACCCTCCCCCACAGGCTGGTCTCTCAACTGCCCTCACAGGACTCTCCTACCCCAAGAGAGAGAGTCCCTTCGCCAGCCCTCACCTCCAGGCCTTCCTGTTGAGCCACACCTCCTGAAACAACCTCTCCTCCACCACTGTCCAATTTTCAAGGTCTTCCATGTTCCGCTGTTTTGGCTACCCTGGTCACGGTGGCATAGCCTCCTGCATCCTGTAAATAGCATCCCCATCCCCAGCCGCTTATCTCACTGCATACTCCACCTGGCGATGTCTGTGCCGCTGCTGTGCTATTTGCATCTGAGCTTCCAATGGCAGGAACTCTGCCGCGCAGCCCTCTTCCACCCTTGCAGAACCAGTACAGGCTCACAGACGCACCAATGGACACAGCAAAGCTGGATTCTGGAGTGTCACGTGGTAATCTGTATGTACCCAGGCATAATGGCACGGCCAGGAGCATGAATGGCTTCCCTCATGTTCAAAGATCATGCGCTAGCCGGGCTCGGTGGCTCAGCCTGTAATCCCGAGCCTTTGGGAGGCTGAGGTGAGTGGATGGCCTGAGCCCGCGGGTTCGAGACCCGCCTGGGCAGCGAGACCTCATCTCTACAATAACTCAAAAAATCAGCCGGGTGTGGTAGCGCATGCCTGTAATTCCGGCTACTCGGAAGGCTGAGGCGGAAGGACCGCCGGAGCCCAGCAGGTCGAGGCTGTGGTGGCCAGGAGCGGCCACTGCACTCCAGTCTGGGTGACAGAGTGGGACTCCAACTCAAAAAAAAGATCAAGCACTAACATGCATGAGGTACCAAGATCAATACTTCCTGGAGAAGGATGAAGCTTCAGGCAAGACGTCCAACATAAGCCAAGAAGTAAAAGCAATGCTGGGGCTGCGACGGGGGCACCTATATCCCTAACTTAGGACCAATCCAGGGTAACTGCTCTGCTGACAGCTATACTTTATGTGAGTGGCTGTCGACAGAGTCCAAGGCTGTGTGGCTAAGAGGTCAGAGGGCTCAGTATTGAAAGGGGCCTTACAGATACAGATCTTAGAAAGCAGAGGTTCCCTGACTCATGGGTTCTATGGACCAGTTATTATTTGCTTACTTCCAGAGATTGTCAGCAACATTCTCCAAGAGGAGACATTTTAATCCCCGCAGAGCAAGGACAACCTCAGAAAAGGACAGTCCTTCAGCTGACTGTGTTCCCAAGGACAAGCCACAGAGCAGATGTACATCCCACAAAAGGTTGGCCAGCTCCCTTGTGGGGGGTATGGCAGAAGTTCGGAGTGCCACTCTGGGTCACCTAAAAACGTGCCCTTGGATCCACTTGGAATCTGTCTCCCTGAAACTTTCACCCATAAATTCTTGTGGTGACCTCTGTGAAAGGAAATAACAATTCTTTTTTTTTCCCCTGAGTCAGCATCTCACTCTGTCACACAGATTGGGGAGCAATGGCACACTCCGGCAATCTTTCTACTTCAGCCTTCCAAGTAGCTGGAACCACAGGCATGTGCCACCACACCCAGTTAATTTTTTTATTTTATTGTAGAGATGAGGTCTCGCCAAGTTGCCTAGTCTGATCTCGAACCCCCGGGCTTAGGCAATCTTCTCACCTCTACCTCCCAAAGTGCTAGGATGACAGGCGTGAGCCACCGCACCTGGCAAAAACAACAATTCTTAAGGACCTGGCACAAAGGAAATCCTTAACAAACATTAAATCTCCCCATGGCTCCCCACTCCACTCTGGATACCACATTAAGTTCAGAACCCTTTGGAGACAACTTTCACACCCAATGCCCAACCCCAGCCAGCAGCATCAGCCCTTTCTGAAGTCAATCTCAACTCTGAAAAGTGCCTAAAACATGGTAACCATTTCTCCCATGTCCTGTGCCCTGACTCCCACACGATCCTAGTCTCTCTCAAGATAATCTTCAGTTGGTGTTCCCTGCAGAGTACAGGGCTCACTGTTGAGGGTTTCAGCACAAAGCTCTACAAGTCCACGGTTTTCCCCTTGTAACTCACAATCTGGTTGAGAAAGAGGGATAAACTTACATTAAACAACAAAGGAAGCTCCCATTCCATCATGCGAGGAAAAACAAAGGCATATGCCTAAACACTAAATTTTGTGCCCAGACCATACACACTGAAGGAATTTAGAAGAATAAGGACTGAGCCTGGCACGGTAGCTCACACCTGTAATCCCAGCACTTTGGGAGGCGGAAGTGAGAAGACTGCCTGAGCCCAGGGGTTCAAAACCTGCTTTGGCAGCACAGTAAGACCCTATCTCTACAATGAATCCAAAAAACTTAGCTGGGCATGGTGGCACATGCCTGTAGTTCCAGCTATTTGGAAGGCTGAAGCAGAAGGATTGCCTGAGCACAGCAGGCCAAGGCTGCGGTGGCCGTAAGTGTGCTACTGCACTCCAGCCTTGGCGACCAAGTGAGACTCCAACTTACCCCTCCCCTCAAAATGAATAAAAACTGGTCTGGTCTGTCCAGGGGCACAAGAGTCACTGTTCTCGCCACCTTCTATCTCCTCCCCAAAAATCAAATTACGGAAAGAACATGCAGCCCTGACCCTGCCCGCTATAGCCCGCTGCCTCCCCTTCCCTCAGTCCCTGAGGCAGGGTTGCTGGTGACCCCTAGAAAGCATCCTCAGAGACATTCAGGTTTTAGAGTCCCCACTACAGGGCAACCAGGATGCAGAGGAAAGAGTCCCAGGCTCCTAACACTGTAGAAGAGCTCTCGAGGCAGCAGCCCATCCCCACCACCCTGAGACAAAGTCCAGGACTGTGGCAGCCAAACCAAAGGCAGAGGGAAAATGTGTCTAGAGGAAAAACGGCATGAGTTTTTATTTTGGAACTCACACATACCCCAATCAGGAAGTTGGGGAGGCTGAGGTACCCAGCCAAGGGCAGGGCCACCAATTTTCTGCTAAACTGGTTTGGCATCATTTTTTTTCTGCTTAGGGAAATGGCTACATATGTGACTGTGCGCCACTCTTTCAAGAGCATTTCCCAGTAGAGGGCAGGGAAGGGGCCCCCTGGCAAGAAGGCAGCACGGCAGCCTGAAATTCCTTTAAGTTTCAGTCTTACAGAAAAAGTCATTTCCAAAACTGTTATGCTTTTTAACATACTTCAACAGCAGAAGTGGGAGGAAAATAACCTTCAGAACACTGAACCATCCCTCCCTCCCCACCCCCAAGCAAATTCCTGCCTAACACTAGCATACTTTCGAAATATCATTACCACTCCTGATAGGAATCCCATTAGAAAAACGTCTAATATATAGTCCAACTATCTGGGAGGATTGTGCTGATATGCCGGTGGGATCAGCCTGCTTTGACAACAGTTTGCTTCAAAGAGCATGTTTTCTGTAAGACTGCCAAGGACACTTGGCCACAGCCTCGGGTAACTGATAAGAGGAACACCAGAATGTCAGATCACCAGGACATCTTTAGCATACTCTAAAAGCCAACTTGGGATCCCTGAGCCCTAAACTACATCACAGGACCCTTTAAAGCACACTCCTCCACGGTCCTGGCACTGACAGGTGTCAGGTCAGAGTACCCACTCCTTAGGGATTGTTTACCAACTCTAAGTGCTGGCCTGGACCAGCCTTTCTTTTTTTTTTTTTTTTTTTTGAGTTGGAGTCTCACTCTGTCACCCAGACTGGAGTGCAGCGGCCGCTCCCGGCCACCACAGCCTCAACCTGCTGGGCTCCGGCAATCCTTCCGCCTCAGCCTTCCAAGTAGCGGGAATTACCACACCCGGCTAAGTTTCTGATTTATTGTAGAGATGAGGTCTCGCTGCCCAGGTAGGTCTCGACCCCACGGGCTCAGGCAATCCACTCACCTCAGCCTCCCAAAAGCGCGGGATTACAGGCTGAGCCACCGAGCCTGGCATGACCAGCCTTTCTAAAGCAGCACCACCTGCAACCCAGAGGCCGGCGTAACACACTGCCCGAAAAGTAGAAGGCGAATCTTGTAGCCGTATGGCACATCGCAGCTGTTGTTTCTCCAGCCTGTCCCTCCCACATTCTGAGACACCGAGAGCAACATCCATCAGCAAGGCAAAGTGCTCTTGGGAGAGACCTCCTTTAACAAACTGGGTGAGGCAACCACGTTTTACATTTCAACGACTTTTTGTTTGGTGTTCATGCAATGGTAGCTAATAACACAAATAACTTCATAAAGCACACTGCAATCGGCAGATCTGGAATGAGTTGCAACCAAAGTTGTCAGCTTTCCAAGACACAAGATGACACATTACCTCATGTAGTCAGAACTCCAGTGAGTGAAAAGCCCCACCAAGCCTGCTAATTTATTCCTTTTCTTCCCATGCTACCACCTCATTGCTCTCCAAAAGGGAAAAAAGGCATGCAGAGGAATTAATCCACCCTGACATAGGACTTGTGGCAGGAAAAGAGCTTGCCACTCACTATAGGGTGGCATCTTCCCTCTGGGCACCCTCCACTTCCCCAGGAGATGGGCAAACAAGGGCATTATTCATGTTCCAGTTTTTCCCTCTGCCACAATGTCAGCTCGGCCCTGCAGACTTCACATGTAAGGCCTTTTTACTTTTCTATCCACATTAAGGAAGAAGGAAAACCCCTGAGAGTAGCTCTGGGCAGAAAGAGAGCACAGCTCTCCTGGGCACACAATCTTTTTTTTTTTTTTTGAGGTGGAGTCTCACTCTGTCGCCCAGACTGGAGTGCAGTGGCCGCTCCCGGCCACCACAGCCTCGACCCGCTGGGCTCTGGCGATCCTTCTGCCTCAGCCTTCCGAGTAGCCGGAATTACAGGCATGCGCTACCACGCCCAGCTGATTTTTTGATTTATTGTAGAGATGAGGTCTTGCTACCCAGGTGGGTCTCGAACCCGCGGGCTCAGGCAATCCATTCACCTCAGCCTCCCAAAGGCACGGGATTACACACTGAGCCAGAGCCCGGCTTGGGCACACAATCTTAGTTTCTCCTCCTATCTTATTTCATTAGGGTCAGACCTCACCAGCAGCCCGGGTGCTGAATACTGTGGGAAACTTGCAGCCCTGCATTTCTGATAGCACCAAGAGCCCCTTTCCTTACAAAAGTAGAGTCATGAGGTTAATCAGGGTCTCCTTCTGAAAGTGAGTTGGGCAGAAACAGTTTCATGCAGCGGAGACCAGGCGCCTCTCACAAGCCAGAATCACTCAAGCTGCAGCAGGGTGAGCAAGGGCCCCACGGAGCTGGCCCTCTCCTCCCGTGCCTGCCTTGACCTGGGGCGATTAATAGAACTGAGACAAGATGAGGAGGCACAATCGTGATACATATTCTGACTTGCTCTGAGATCCCAAAAGACGGTTCTGGTAACCTCAAACAGCCCATCTGTGTCTAAATTCTATACACTTCATATTCAGCCATGTAGGCAGGAACAGAATCCTATATACATATTTTTAAACTCAAATATAATTTAAAATGGCTCAAGTTATTAGAGGAGTAACATTGCAGGCAAAGAAAATTTCGAGGAAATTAAGCGTCTCTTCTGCATAAAGCCACAAAGTGTGTTCGAGTGCTGGTTTCAGACAAGGTAGCTAATTGACCCTTATGTAGGATTCAAAGCTCAAAGATGCTAGCCCACATCAACCTTCTGGCTTAGGTTGTCAGGTGACTTCCTACTCCAACCTTGGGCACTTTTTGCATTATTATTTGTACTTTAGTGACCTTTATGTAATACTCAGGTCTCTGTTTCAGGCCTCAGGTGTGTCTCCCTAAATACATGTCAGCTTATAGGATTCTGTTCCTCATGGTGGGTGGTATTCTTTTCAAATAAAGCATGACAACCCAGCCAGGTTAACAAACACTATTTTGTCATAGCTGCTAACACATACCACCTGCTATCACTGACAGAGTCTTTGTCTACTGAGAAAGACACATAGCAACAGACTGACAACTGCAATTCCACATCACCCCCACCTAACAGTACTTCTGTTTAAGGGAAACACCCACTTGATAAGTCACTCACATATATTATATGTGGAGTCTGTGACTCGACACCTCCCTTGGTATTAGACCCATTTAATAAAAATCAAGGTTTTCAAGTTGTGGTGATTTTCAAAGCTGAGTTTCTACCAAGAAAAGGAAATTAAACACACTCCTTCTCAGAGCTGAAGCCTGGTTAAGAAATGTTAAGACTGGAGTCAATTCAGTGTTGACATAGCATCACTAGCAATAGATCACTTGTGGAGGTCCACCAATCCCTCTTCATTTAGGAGGGGTTTGCAGCTCACCAGGAATCAGGCAGGGCTTTAGAGCATCTAAGTATGCTGGGAATGGCTGCTACCTAGCAGAGGGATCAACAGAGAACCAGGGATTGGACTGCAGGTCTGCGAAGCTACTGGTGACCAACTTGGAGAGAAATGCACCCACCAGAATGCCACTGATTAACAGTTAAAATAACCAGGCAGGAAAACCAGAGCCAGCCAAATTCTCGTCTGAGGGGTTATGTTCACTCAAAGCTCCAAGACTGTCCCATAAAAAGGTGTTAGATGGTTCCAGCTATGAGGCTGGTGGAGGCCTTGCCTCCACCCTGAGGTCTGGATGATTCACTGACAAACACACTCTCCCACCAAAGTGACAAACTGAGACAAGAACGTGTCCCTGTCCTCCTATCAGATACCAGAGGAGTCATCACCTTCTGCCAGGTTCCTTACAGCACTATTGAACAGGCCGAGGTTTCTTTGTCTCAGTTAGCATGCCACTCATATCTTCCAAGAACATACACTGCCTCAGGGACTGTCACCACACATATTATGAGCGATCCCTTCGGGTGGGTTCATCAAACTGATGACTAATTACAGCCATTACACAAGTAGCCTCATCCTGACCTTGCCCCAAATTCTACTTGAAACTTTAAGCATTCTACGCCCTGAATATTGGAAACAGCAGCCCGAATTATTTTTGGAAATGGCCATGCTTATTTCTTAGTTAAGCCTCAGAAAAGACAGGCACAAGCCAATTTGTTAACTCTTCTGTTTAAACAACAGGTTTTAAAAAAAGCACAAACACAACTAATGTGGTACATCTCAACTGGAGGCTATTATAATAGACCTTAAAGCATTATCTCTAATTCATTGGGACTTTTTTTTTTTTTTTGAGTCGTTGTCTCACTCTGTCACCCAGGCTGGAGTACAGTGGCATACTGCCCATGGTCACTGCAGCCTCGACCTTCTGCATTCAGACGATCCTTCCACCTCACCCTTCCAGGTAGCTGGAACCACAGGTATGCACCACTACACCTGGCTGACTTTTTGATTTATTGTAGAAATGAGGTCTCGCTATGTTGCTCAGGCTGGTCTCGAACCCCTGAGCTCAGGCAATCCTGTCACCTCCACCTCCCAAAGTGCTGGGATAACAGGCTTGAGCCACTGGGCCTGGCTATTGAGACTTTTTTATTTTAAAAATTATAAGCTCATTGCAAACAAAGTAAAAAGGTTTTCTCAATGGTTTATTATGTTCATCTTTTTAAATTTAGATTCAGGGGATACACGTGCGGTCATTAAATGCGCATAATTGAGCCAGGTTCAGTGGCTCAGCCTGTAATCCTGCACCTTTGGGAGGCTGAGGTGAGTTGATTGCCTGAGCCTGCGGGTTCGAGACCCGCCTG
>NW_007256830.1:71732-77137 GCF_000164805.1 Carlito syrichta
AGTGAAACTCCAACTCAAAACACACACACACACACACACACACACACACACACAAACACACACACACACACAAAATAAAATAAAAAATAAATGGGCATAATTGTGCAAAGTAAAATTTAAACTGCATTGTACACAAAATAAAAAGTAAAAAGTAAAATTTCCCTCCTTACACCCACTCTCTACCGTTACCTACCAAGATAAACCATTTATCAGTTTGGAGTTTCTATTTTGTAAGATTCTTCATCAGGAAATTAGGCTGCCAAAGGTCTCAGATGAAGATACCACTGATAGAGACACCATACAGCCAGCTGTGACCTACTGCATTTCCATGTCTAGTCTAGCCAAGGACAAGTATATAACACTTTACTTTATGAAGACCACAATCGTGGATATCCATTCTCATTGCATTTTGAAAGAACTGCCAACCTTGAATGCACATACTGAATCAATGGCTTTCAATTTTTTAAGTGAGCATAAAAGATGCCAAAAAAGTGCTAAAATGAGAGGACTCCCTGGAAAGGATATGAAAGGCCTGTACAAGTTAACTGAATCCCCCACGTGATTTGCCCTCTTGACAAGCAAGCCCAGCTGGGAAAAGGCTCTAATGTACAATGCTTGCACAAAGACAAAAGAATCACGTGTATTTCCTTAGGAAAATCTTCACTGTGTATTGCAGAAGGTTCCTTCTACTTTTGCCTCCTTGTGTGACTTCAGTTTGAAGACTCAGAGTATTACTGAGCACCCCCTGTGTTTGAGGCAATGCACTGGGTGCTTGCACAGGCTTTACTGCCTGTCTCCAATTACCCAGAATGTTCTTTTCTTTCAAGGCATGAGACTTTCTATTACTGGGCCTGAAATAAGAAGCCTTAAGTTCCATAAGTGTCAGGCGTGAAGGATGAGGGCATGGTTTCCACTCATCCCCTCTCCGTTCCACATTCAGCTCCACACCTTCCAAACTCCCCCTTCAACCTAGAGATGATTGATCAACTGTCCCAACCTCTACAGACTCAATTTACAGCAGGTAAAAAATGAGTTACAAAAGACAGATCGCTTTAAAAATCAGAATTGGCTTACTCCGTGAAAGGTCATGGAAATACTTTCTCTCCTTGCTGTCCTCTAACCCAAACCCTACTGGCTATTTAAGACTGGTTTAAGACCCATCTCCCTCCAAGCCTTCTCTCTTCTGCTCTCCTAGCTTATCCAGCTGAGAAAGGCAATGATCTGTAGGCGAGAGATTATCCCCTATGCCCAGGGCTCCCTTCATCAATTTTTCAAAAGCAATATATATAACTTTGAATGTTCCAGTGCTCAAAATAAATCAAGCCAAGCCCATCTGCCATCTGGCCCCATGGGTGCAGTAAAAACACGTTCCCATCTTTTTTTGTAGAAACCTATGTATTCAGCAAAAAGGCCACAGCTGCCCTGGGGGCTTACAGTCTAGGTTGAACAAACAACTCAGAAATAAAATATACCATTAGAAAAAGTTGTTAAATTTCACATAGGGCAGGTTCCATGGTATTTATATTGCACTTATATGAAGTACCACATGGGGCCTTGGCTGGCTTTTTGTTAATTCTGAATTACTCAGCACTGTATGGATAGATTGCTAATTAAAATACTAACCCTCAAGGCACAGGCCTGCTGAAACAGTCCTCTTGGCTTCATCACTCCCTCTAACAGCATCAGAGCGTCACTTGCCTCTTTCTCCTCTAACTGCCAAAAGCACACCCTGGCCTCAACCTTCCAAGTCAACCTTGTTTAACAGCTAAGGAAGCACAGGGGAAAATCTGGTGACAAAGTGATTTGCTAAGGTCCTCTGAGAGCCCTGCAGTTCCAGGAGACTCCTAAAAAGGACAGCTCTTATACCTGGCATTCTAGAAAACAGGCTGTCTTTTCCTTGAACACGCCTGAACTCCCTTTGTTTCTAATGTCAGAGAGGAACAGCTGTCCCTGTCGGGGGCTCTTCTTCAACTCTTATCCACCACGGTCCCCAGGATAACTTGGGGCGTTCCCATTCCCTGCTCTTCAGAGACCTCAGCACCATTCAAGACGGGGTGTGCCCCAGACAGGTGAGAAGGTCTCTAAGACCCCCTCCAACTAGCTTCTCCTCCAGCCCAGCGTGACCCTCAAAGGCACCACAACTCCTAACCCAGTTCTTGGTTATCCTTCACTGTTTTGCTTTGGTCTTCAATGTCCAAACATTCAGAAACTTTTAGTAAGCATTTTTTTTTTTTTGAGTTGGAGTCTCACTCTGTCACCCAGGCTGGAGTGCAGTGGCATGGTCATGGACACCACAGCCTTGACCTGTTGGGCTCAGGTGATCCTTCCACCTCAGTCTTCCAAGTAGCTGGAACTACAGGCATGCGCCACCATGCCTGGCTAATTTTTTGATTTATTATAGAGAGGTCTTGCCAAGTTGCTCAGGCTGGTCTTAAACCCGTGGGCTCAGGCAATCCTCTCACTTCGTCCTCCCAAAGTGCTGGGATTATAGGCGTGAGCCACTGCACCTGGCCTAGGCTTTTTTTTTTTTGAGTTGGAGTCTCATTCTGTCGCCCAGACTGGAGTGCAGTGGCCGCTCCCGGCCACCACAGCCTCGACCTGCTGGGCTCCGGCGATCCTTCTGCCTCAGCCTTCCAAGCAGCCGGAATTACAGGCATGTGCTACCATGCCCGGCTGATTTTTTGATTTATTGTAGAGATGAGGTCTCACTGCCCAGGCGGGTGTCGAACCCACGGGCTCAGGCAATTCACTCACCTCAGCCTCCCAAAGGCACGGGATTACAGGCTGAGCCACCGAACCCGGCTGGCTTTTTTTTTTTTTTTTTAAAGATGATATATTTATGGAAAAGGATACAAATCCTAAGCAAACAGCTCAATGAACTTTCAAAAATTCACACATCTGTGTAACCAGCACTGAAACTGGGAGTGAGTTACATTATTATCAGCATCCCATAAGCGCCTCATAACTGTGCCCCTTCCAGACAGAAATGTGTTTCCACGTGAAATGTAAGTGAATATTATTTTAATCCTTCCAGCAACCATCACCTCTGAATGATCTGTCCCATACTATATGGAATGCAGGAGAAAGTGATGAGTAAACATTTAATAAATACCTCCTGAGGACTAGGTAAAAGGACAGATAGAGAAACCTGGCATACACCATCTTAAATAAGTGAGCAACTTTAACACCATGAGCAACAGGACACATTAGACATAACATGCCATCCAATAGGTTGCAATGATCATCACAGCAACCAGTCAAAACTACACAGCACAAATAAGAGCCTTTCCCACAGTGACCAGGCTGTCTTCTTCAAAAATTGTCCAAGCCATGAAAGTCAAAGACTGAGAAAAAGTTCCAGACTGAAAAAGACTAGACACAAATGACAAGTATGGGGTATGCTGTACGACTGTACACTAGATTCTTTACTATCAAGGGCATTACTGGATCCAGAGACAAAACTTGAACCCCAATGCAAGGTATGTGGGAGTGCCTTGAATTATTCTTGCAACTCTCCTGTAAGTCTGAAAGGGTTTCAAAACAAAGTATATTTTTTTAAAGAATCCACTTTTGCTCTTCACCCTTCCACCTGCTTCCTGCTGAGAATGCACACACAAGGATGAAGTCCCACGATTAGCAAGGAGAGCAAGACACTGAGATAGGAGCTGTGAATCTGCTGTACAATCCTGGATTCCCACCTCCAAACAGACCATCGTGTGGAAAAAAGCAGACCCCTTGCTGGCTGATGTCACTGTAGTACGGTTTCCCGTTACTCACAGACAAAGCAATCACAACTGACATAATAGGTAGAAGATAACTCTATTCCTAATGTTCCCAACATTGTTCATAGAAAACCCACCACCAGTCTCAACAACACAGCAAGACCTTGTCTCTACAAAAAAATTTTTTAAAACTTAAAAATAGCCAGTATGGTGGCATATGCTTGTAGTCCCAACTACTTGGGAGGCTGAGGCAGGATTGCTTGAGCCCAGGAGTTGGGGGCTGTGAAAATGCCACTGTACTCCAGTCTGGGAAACAGAGTCAAAGCCTGACTCAAAAAAAAAAAGGGAAAAGAAAAAAGGAAAACCCACCAAAAAGTTAACAGAAAAGCTATGACTTGCTGCAGCGACACGTGGACAGAGCTGATGGGAGGTGTCTTGTCCCCAGTGAGCATAAGGAAAGGAGGCCTGGTCAGAAACAGCAGCAGCAAGGCCATCAGGACCTGTGTAACACAGCTTCAGGGACATCGTGAGTCAAACAGGCTTCGGGGTTCTAGCCTTTTAACTTGATCACCACTTAGAACACCACCTCCATGAGAAATATTCCAAATGCTGGCCCTAAAGTAAACTGAGAATTTTCTACAGAAATCCCAGAATCTCAAATGTTCAGTTTCCAGTCTCCTGCAGCCCTGCTCCTCCGATCTGCAAGTGCCAAGTGCCTGTTACATAAGACACAGTGTCGGACACTTGGCATGGTCTCTGCCCTCATGGATATGTTGAAGAGATAAGGCAAATATGCAGAAAATGGAGCAATCATCCAAGAGATAAAAACAGTGCCGGCCAACGACAGGAGCAGAGGCATAAGAGGAGGGGATGAACACATGCCAAGACCACTATTTACTGTAACGTCTTCATACAGAGACTAGAGTTCCTCAGGCTGAAGTAGTCAGAAAGGGTTTATATAAAAGCTACCGTTTGACCTTGGTCTTAAGAGAGAGAAAAGCCGGACTCAGTGGCTCAGCCTATAATCCCGCGCCTCTGGGAGGCTGAGGTGAGTGGACTGCCTGAGCCCGCGGGTTCGAGACCTGCCTGGGCAGCGAGACCTCATCTCTGCAATAAATCAAAAAATCAGCCGGGCGTGGTAGTATACGCCTGTAATTCCGGCTACTCGGAAGGCTGAGGCGGAAGGATCGCCGGAGCCCAGCAAGTCGAGGCTGCGGTGGCCGGGAGCGGCCATTGCACTCCAGTCTGGGCAAAGGAGTGAGACTCCAACTCAAAAAAAAAAAAGAGAGAAAAAAATAGAAATGAGAGGGACAGCATGCACACAGAAAACTCCAGGTATGTTCAGAAGATTATGAGTAGACGGACTCTGCCATTGGGAAAGAGTGGATTATAGAAGGCAATAATCAACTGAGAATAACTCAGTTACTACACTCTGGTTACAAGGGAGGTGTCAAACTGGCTCACACAGAAGGACATTTCCCTCACATGACAAGAAGTCCAGAGTTCTGGTGGAGTCTACAGTGTCAGTTGTTTCAGCCCGGGGCACATGGCTACACAGAAGAGGGCTTGTGTCAAGATGCTGAAATGGGAGTGCAGATGACCTTAGCTGAGCAATCGACCATTGCAAACCGGGATGTTTAGTGAGTGCTGAGCCTGCCCTGTGTATTACACCCTTCAACCTGA
>NW_007256831.1:0-7696 GCF_000164805.1 Carlito syrichta
AAACGAATGTCCAGCTGTAGTTTCTGGACTGTGACGTAAACCTGAGTCCAGTGATCACGTTAACAAGTGGAAGATGATTGCGTGAATTTTGGAATCTGGCCTTACAGGACCCTGTGACAAATGGACCAGTAGGCCAGATTCTCAGTTACAACTATCAAGAGGTGCAAAACGTTCCTGGGGAGCGGCAATGCCCTATTTATGGTATGCATATAGGACGTTGCTCTGAATAATATGAGAACCAGGACTCCCAGATTCCATATTCGCCTTTGATAAAGTCCCTGTGGATTCCTAGGTATGAGTACAGCCTTAAGCCACTGATAATTTAGGAAATGCCCAGATGTTTGCAAGTTACATGGAAACCGAGTTTCCTGGTTCCTCTTTAGTAAAGCCTGTAGAAACTTTCAATGGACACAGTTACCCAGATTCCTATTTCATTCTAAACAAAACGACGAGATGCTTCCTGCTGGCCTGGAAGTCCAGACTCTTGTATACCCATAGAAAGATGACAAGAATAGTCCTGGGGATGTGGAATCTACGATTCCTGGTTTCTTCCCAATAATACCTCCGAAAAAAATGGAACACCTAAACCCAAAGTCCTAATAACGAACAGCGGAGCCACTGAAGTTTCTGGAGTATGAGGTGACACTGAGGTCAGGGCTTACATACAAAAAATCCGAGAGAATTTCCTGTGTCCTGGATCTGGAGTCAGAAGTTCCGAGTATCTAAATGGATTTGTAGTGCCAGATTCTCTTTCACAACTATCAAGAGTACCAGAGTGTTGCTGGAGTCCAGGAATGATTGTTTCGGAATATCCACATAACAAATAGTTCTGAAACATGAGAGGTGCTCGAAGCCCTGATCTTGTTAAGCCCTTAGCAAGTCGTACTGTAGATTTTCAGTATTTTGGACCCATGTAGCCCACATTCCTTATACATCCTTCGCAAGGGTCATGAGTTTCCTGTAAAAGAGGACTCCCTTTACCCAGATTCCTGCTTCATTCTCAGCAAGACACGGGGATATTTCGTGATGAAGTAGAATTCATGTTGTTTGGATATCAACTGGAAGATGCCAGAAGTTTCCTGGGCAATTGGAATCCAAGATTCTTGGTTCCCTTGTACAAGACACCCTAACAATATGGGGACCTAGAAGCCCAGATTCCTGATTACACCTTATCAAGAGGCCCTGTAGATTTCAGTGAATGAGAACTCCAAGAACCCGGATTACCTTTTCATTCTCAGCAAGATGACTTGATTTTCCCTGTCGATGTGTATTGCAAAACTCTGTATACAAAAAGACAGATACCCACAAGTTTCCTAGGGATGGGGAATCCGTGATTCCTGGTTACCTTTAAAAATACTTACTAAACATTTTGCAACTGCAAAACCCCCAGCCCCTCTGAAAAAAACAGGACCAATGGAAGTCTGAGAATTACAAGGTTCATCTTGAGACCAAGAGTTTCATCCAAATATGGCCATATGATCCTTTATGTGCTGGAATCTGGCCTTAGTTGTCTCAAGGAAATTAACGTATTTATAGTACCAGATACCCGTTTACAACTATCAAGAGCACCAGAATGTTGCTGGAGTCCAGAATTGACTGATTCCTAATATCCACATGCTAAATAGCTCCAAAACATGTGGGGAGCTCGAATCCCTGATTCTTGTTTGTCCAGTAGCAAGACGTCCTGAGAATTTTTTCAGATTGAGGACTTGTGTAACACAGATTCCTTATTCTTTCTTTGCTGGAGGCCATGTAGTGTCCTGTACATGAGGACTCCCTTTCCCTAGATTCCTGTTTTATAACTCTGATACTTGTTTAGCCCTTAGCAAGACGCCATGTACATTATCTGATTGAGGAACCGTGTAAAATAGATTTTTTACTTTTCGTAAGCAAGATGCCTCCAAGTTACCTGTTTTCAGGAGTATTACCCACATTCCTGCTTCGTATCCCTTATTCTTCTTTAGCCCTTTGCAAGAGGCCCTGTAGTTCTTTTGGGATAGAGAACACGTGTAACCCAGATTCCATATTCCTTGTTAGTAAAAGACTGTGTATTTGCTTGTATATGAGGACCCCGTTTCCGCATGTTCATGCTTCAAAATCCCTGATTCGTGTTTAGCCCTTGGCAAGAAGCCCTGAAGTTTTTTAGGAATTGAGGACACGTGTAACCCAGTTTCCTTATTCTTTCTTAGCAATAGGCAGTCCAGTTTCCTGTATTTGAGGACTCCCACTACCCTGATTCCTACATTAAAAACCTGATTCATGGTTAACTCTTAGTAAAACGCTCTGTGGACTTTTGGGCTGAGGACTCGTGCAAACAAAATTCCTATTCTTCCTTAGCAAGAGGCCTTGTACTTTCCTGTGTATGAGGACTCCCATTACCTAGATTCCTGCTTCATTCTCTTCAAGGCGATGAAATATTTCCTGTCGAACTAGAATTCCAGTTTTATGGATATCAATAGAAAGACTTCCACAAGGTTATTGTGCAACTGGAATCCAAGATTCCTGGTTCCCCTTAACAAGAGCTCTTCAAAATGTGGAAACTCCTAAACCCAAAGACCCAATTCCCACCTGGTAGACCACAAGAAATTTCTGTAGTTTGAAGTAACCTGAATAGAGGGATTTTGTGCCAATATGCCTTTTAATTCCTGGGGAACCTGATTTTGGTCCTAGATGTTCATAAGACACAAAAGGATATTTGGGCCAGATCCACAATTACAACTACCAAGAGATTAGAATGTTCCAGGGATTCTGTAATGACAGATAATGGGTATCTACGGAGCTAGTAGCTCTGAAAAATGTAGGGAACCTGAAGCCCAGATTGCTGATTAAACCTTATCAAGAGGCCTTGTAGATTCTGGCGAATGAGAACTCCTAGAACCGGATTACCTTTTCATTCTCAGCAAGATGCCCTGATTTTCCCTCGTGATGTGGATCCAAAAACTGTATGGAAATATGCAGATGCCCAGAAATTACCTAGGGTCGTTGAATCCATGAATCCTGGTTTCCCTTCAAAGTACGTAAAAAATATTTTGCAACCTCAAAACACCAGGCCCCTATCGGAATAGATTGACAAACAGAAGTTTTAGGATTACAGGGTACAACTTAAGGCGATAGTTACATACAAATATGGCGATAAAATTCTTTGGGTCCTGGAATCTACCCTTTGTTGTCCCGAGGAACCCAATGGACTTGTAGATGCACATTCTCGGTTATAACGATCAAGAAAACCAGAAGGTTGCTGAGAATCTATAATGACTAAATTGTCATATCCAAGAAGCCTGCAGCCCTAAAGTATGTGTGGAAACTGAATACCAGATTCCAGATTAGCCCTTACAATTTGTCCATGTAGAATTCTTGGATTGGCGACCCCCATAACCGCGAAACTTTTTGTTCTCAGTAAGACTCCCGAAAGTTACCTGGCGACCTGGAAGTACAAACTCTTATATACCAATACTCGTAAGTCCAAAAGATAAGAAGTGCCATGGAATTCACAATTGCTGAATCCCCTTTAAGAATACATTCTAAATATTTGGGAACACCTAATCCCAAGTTACGAATATCAATCTAAATACCAGCAGTAGTTTGTGGATTAGGAGGTAAACCTGAAGTCAGAAATTACATGAATAATGGCCACATGATTTCTTGTGTTGTGGAATATCGCCTTACAGTCTCCTGCAAAAAAGCCGAGCAGATGGCCAGATTCTCTATTACAACTAATAAGAGGAGCAGCAGGTTCCTGGGAATCGGCAATGACAGATTTGTGGTACATATGCAGGAATTACTTCTGAAAAGTGTGGGGACTGGGACACCAAATTCCTGATTAGCATTTAAAAATTTCCTGTAGGATCCTAGGTATGAGAATTACCTTAAGCCGGGGAAAAATTAACAACTGCCCAGAAGTTTGCTGATCACAAGCAAACTAATTTTCCTTGTTCCACATTGGTAACATGAGTAGAAGCTTTCTGGGGATAGAGTGTCCGAGATTCCTGTTTCGTTCTCAGAAGAACAACCAGCTGATTCCCCATTCCCTAGAAGTCCAGACATGTGGCTCCAAATAGAAAGACTCAAGAATGTTCCTGTGGACTTGTAAACCAAGACCCTGGTGCCCTCCCAAAAATACCTACTAAACATGGTGCAACGTCTAAACCCAAGGTCCTAATTCCAAATTGCTGAACCACTAGAAGTTTCTGTAGTATGAGGTAACCCTGAACTCAGGGCTTACATTCAGAAAACCCGAGGTGATTACTTGTGTCCTGGAATTTGGACTTAGAGGACCCATAATCTAAATGGACTTGTAGTGCCATATTTTCGTTTAAACTATCGAGAGGACAAGAAAGTTGCGGGAATTATGGAATGATTGATTCCTAATATGCACATAGGAAACAACTCTGAAAAATATGAGGACGTCGAACTCCGAGTCTTGTAGGCCTTACCAAGATGCCCTGAACATTTTTGGAATTGATGACTCGTGCAACCCAGATTCGTTATTCTTCCTTAGCAAGAGCCCATGTAGTTTCCTGTATATGAGGACTCCCATTTCCAGATCCTTGCTTTGAAATCCTGACTCTTGTTTAGCCCTTAGCAAGACGCCCAGTATATTTTTAGCATTGAGGACTCATGAAAACCAGATTCCTTATCCTTTCTTAAGAAGAAGCTGTGTAGTTTCCTGTATATGAATACTCCCATTACAGAGATTTCTGCTTCGAAACCCTGATTCTTGTTTAGCCCTTAGATAGATGCCTTGTAGATTTTTAAGATCAAGGACATGTGTAACCCACATTCCTTGTTCGTCCTTATGAAGAAGTTGTGAAGTTTCCTGTATGAGGACTCCCAATACCCAAATTCGTGCTTCAAATCCCTGTTACTATTTTCTCCCTTAGTAAGATTCCATGTATGTTTTTGGGATTTGAGGACTCGTGTAACCCAGATTCCTTATTCTTCCTTAGTAAGAGGCCATGTAGGTTCCTTTATATGAGGACTCCCATTTCGTAAATTCCTGCTTAATTCTCAGCAATACCCGAGATATTTGCTGATGAACATAGAATTCCAGTTGTTTGGATATCAATAGAAAGACTCCCATATAGTACCTGGGAACTGTAATCCAAGCTTCCAGGTTCCCCTTAAGAAGACATCGTGAAAATGTGGAATATTCTAAACCGAATATCCCAATTTCCATTATACTGAGCACAGGAAATTTCGGTGTTTTGAGGTAAACTGAAGCGAGGGATTTTGTCGCAAAATGCCAGTTTATATTTGCGGAACTGGATTATGGCCAAAGATGTTGATAAGAAACAAACGAAATTGTAGGTCCAGATCCTCGATTACAACTATCAAAAGGACTGGAATCTTCTTGGTTCTGTAATAAGAGATTTTAGGTATCCATGCAGCAAGTAGTTCTGACAAATGGAAGGACCTACAAGCCCAGATTCCTCATTAAACCTTATCAATAGGCCATATAGATTTTGATGATTGAGGACACCTGACCCGCTTTCTTGTCTGATTCTCAGCAAGATGCCCTGATTTTCCCTGGCGTCTGGATTCAAAAATTCTGTATGCAAATAGACAGATGTCCAGCTGTTTTCCAGGGACGTGGAAACTGTGATTCCTGGTTACCTTTAAAATATGTTACATGCTTAGTAACCTCAAAACTCCCAGGCCATATCAATTAGATTCACAAATGGAAGTTTTAGGATTACAGGGTACACCTTAAGACAATAGTTACACACAAATATGGTGAGATGATGCCTTAGTCCTGTAATTTGGCTTTAGTTGTGCCAAGAAACCTAACTGAATTGCACGGACTGGCTCTTGGTTACAAAAAAAAAAGAGGACCAGAAGATTGCTGGGAATCTATAATGACACTTGTCCTTTCCAAGTGGAAACGTGCTCTGAAGAATTTGGAGAACTAGAAGCCCAGATTACAGATAAACCCTTAAAGTGGAGCCCTGTAGAAATGGACTGAGGCTTCCCATAACCCACATTCTTTTTTTAATATCAGGAAGACGCCCGGACGTTTTCTGGTGTTGTGGAAGTACAAACTCTTACATACCAATACACATACGCCAAGAAGTTTCCCAGGGACCTGGAATCGATTATCGCTGGTTCCCCCTTAAGAATACACCTAGCCGGGCTCAGTGGCTCAGCCTGTAATCCTGTGCCTTTGGGAGGCTGAGGTGAGTGGATTGCCTGAGCCCGTGGGTTCGAGACCCACCTGGGCAGCGAGACCTCATTTCTACAATAAATCAAAAAATCAGCCAGGCATGGTAGCGTCCACCTGTAATTGTGGCTACTCGGAAGGCTGAGGTGGAAGGATCGCCAGAGCCCAGCAGATTGAGGCTGCGGTGGCCGGGAGCGGCCACTGCACTCCAGTCTGGGTGACAGAGTGAGACTCCAACTCAAAAAAAAAAAAAATGAATACACCTAAATATGTGGGAACCCCCAATCCCACATTCTCAATGCAAAAACGAATGTCCAACAGTAGTTTAGGGACTATGAGGTAAACCTGAAACCAGTGATCATATTAACAGATGGCAGATGATTGCGTGGATTGTGGAATCTGACCTTACAGCACCCTGTGAAACAAGCGGACCATTATTTGTATTTTGGAAATACAAACTCTTACATATCAATATTCATATTCCCAAAAGTTTCCCAGGGACCAGTAATTCAAGATTGCTGGATCCCACTTAAGAATACATCGTAAAAATGTGAGAACCCCTAATCCCATATTCTGAATACCAAAACGATTGTGCATCTGTAGTTTCTGGACTACGATGTAAACCAGAAGACAGTGATCACATTAACAAATGGCAAGATGATTCCTTGGATTGTGGAATCTGGCCTTACAGAACCCTTTGGAAAAAACCCAGAAGTAGGCTAGATTCTCAGTTACTAGTAACAAGAGGCACAACAGGTTCCTGGGGATCGGCAATGCCCGATTGTGGTATGCATATAGGACGTTGATATGAATAATATGAGAACCAGGACTCCCAGATTCCTGATTAGCATTTTCTAAAATCCCTGTCGATTCCTAGGTATTAGCACTGCCTTAAGCCACGGATAATTTAGCAAATGCCCAGATGTTTGCAAGTTACATAGAAACCGAGTTTCCTGGCCCCTCTTTAGTAAAGCATGTAGAAACGTTCAAGTGACATAATTACCCAGATTCCTATTTCATTCTAAGCAAAATGACGAGATGTTTCCTGTTGGCCTGGAAGTTGAGACTCTATATACCTATAGAAAGGTGACAAGAATATGTCTGGGGACGTGGATTCTAAGATTCCTAGTTCCCTCCCAATAATACTTCCTAAAAAAATGGAACACCTAAACCCAAAGTCCTAACAACAAGCAGCGGAGTCACTGAAGTTTCTGGAGTAGGAGGTAACATTGAGGTCAGGGCTTACATAAAAAAATCCGAGATAATTACTGGTGTCCTGGATCTGGAATCAGAGGTTCCGAGTATCTAAATGGACTTGTTGTGCCAGATTCTTGTTCACAACTATCAAGAATACCAGAGTGTTGCTGGAGTCAAGGAATGATTGATTCATAATAACCACATAACAAATTTCTCTAAAACATGAGGGGTGCTTGAAGCCCTGATTTTGTTTAGCACTTAGCAAGATGCACTGTAGATTTGTGGTATTGAGAACCCATGTAGCCCAGATTCCTTATTCATCCTTCGCAAGAGTCATGAATC
>NW_007256832.1:0-2013 GCF_000164805.1 Carlito syrichta
AGGGGGACGTGAGGTGGAGAGGTTGGAATGCCAGGAGGAAGTGCAGGTCTGCCATAGAGGGTGAAAGCTGAGTGGGCCTTTTAGGGAGGACGCGAACGCGGAAGAGAGCTAGGGGAAGGAGGGAGACCCAGTCCTGATGGAGTTGGAGAGAGAGTTTGGTGAGGATATCCTTTAGTGTGCGGTTAGTTCCTTCAACCTTTCCTGATGATTGTGGGTGGTAGGGAATGTGAAAGTGCCATTTGATGTCGAGGGCCGTCGTGAAACACTGAACGACTTAGGAGGTGAATTCAGGCCCGTTATCTGACTGAAGGGAGAAGGGGACCCCGAATCGAGGGATGATGTGGTTGGCTAAGATAGATCCCACCGTAGCAGCCCGCTGACTTGAGGTGGGATAAGCCTCGACCCACGCGGAGAAGGTGTCGACCAGGACCAGAGGGTATTTGGTGTTACAGACGGGGGGCATGACGGTGAAGTCCACTTGCCAGTCTGACCCAGGGAGCTCTCCCCTAGCCTGGTGAGTGGTGAACGTTCCGGGCTTACAGGGGTATTAGGATTTGTTCGGCGGCAAGTAGAGCACTGAGAGGAAAGGGTGTGTATGAGTTTTGTATGTTCAGGAGTAAGGTGGAAGAAAGTTTTAAGAAATGAAGTGAGAGTCGCTGGGTTTGGGTGGAAAATGGAGTGTAGGTAGGGAATGAGATTGGACAACTGTGGAACTTCACCTGTATGTTCGGCTGGTGGGGAGGAGGTGTTGACGAGTATGGTAGGAAGGGGTTTGAGAGCCGCTTGGCCAGCCGCCCTGTTGGCCCGCGAGTTTCCTTGGATGATAAAAGATGAATCGACCTGTTGAGCTTTACCGTGTGAGATGCCTATGGCCCTGGGAAGCAAGGAGGCTTGAAGGAGGTCGCTAATGAGCTTAGCATTTATGATGGCCGGCCCTGTGGTGGTGAACAAGCTCTGTTCTTGCCAGATGGCTGAGTGTGAAACCAAAATGTGAAAGACATCTTTGGAGTCGGTGTAAAGCGATAGGGAGTGTCCGGCCGCCAGTTGGAATGCTCGAGCGACGGCTGTGAGTTCTGCTTCTTGGTTGGTGGTGTTGGGCGGGAGGGGATTAGCCTCGATGACGTCAGTGGCAGAGGTGATGGCGTATCCTGCCACCCGAGACCCCTCATGTATATATGAGCTTCCATCTGTGAACCAAAGAGGGGAGGGCGCAGATAAAGGTCCTTCCTGAATGTGTACTGGACAGGGGAGTAGGGACTCCAGGACTTCGACGCACTCATGTATTGGGGTGTTGACAGGAGAGGAAGGGAGTAATGTGGCTGGGTGAAGGGGTGCGCAAGGTTGGAAGGAGACAGAGGGGTCTTGGACAAAGAAAACCAGAAGGGATAGGACCCGACCAGGAGAGAGTGTTTTGAGGCCCTTATGTCCTAGGAGGTGATGTAGATGGTGGGGAGAAGCAACAGTGACAGGTGCTCCAAACGTGAGTTTTTTGGATTCGCACATGAGTAAGTGGGCGTCCGACTGGGCCCGCAGGCATGGGGCCCATCCCTGAACTGTGTGGTCAAGTTGTTTTGAGAGATAGGCTACAGGAGCAAATGTTTGTCCACTGAATTGGCCTAGAACTCCTAGGGCTGCACCCTTATTTTCGTGGACGTATAAAGTAAAAGGTCAGTGGACATCGGGTAGCCATAGGGCGGGGGCCCGGAGGAGAGCCTGTTGGAGGGCGGTGAAAGGCTGTCTAATGGCTGAGAGGGAGAGTAATGGTTCCTTAGGGTCACCTTTAGCCAGGTCATAGAGTGGCCTGGCGAGAAGAGTGAAATTGGGGATCCAGGCTTGGAAGTAGCTCGCCGATCCCAGGAATGACTGGATTTCTTCCTTTGTTTTGGGCACCGGGAGAGACTAAATAACAGACTTGCGGCTGGTTGTTATGGCCTTTTGTTGGTGTGAAATGGTTACACCAAGGTAGGTGACTTGTGTTTTGGATAGCTGAGCTTTGTGGGGGGAAACTCGGTA
>NW_007256832.1:3381-3731 GCF_000164805.1 Carlito syrichta
GAGGTTTAGGGTTAGGGCAGGCTCGCGCCCAATGTCCCTCCTTGCCGCATTTGAAACAGGGCCCTGGAGGGTCGCATTTGTTCTGGACACCTCCTCTACTGCTGTGAGGGCCGGTGTCTGTCCTGCGAAGAGCCTGAGCCAGCATTTGGTATTTTTGCCGCTTAGCCTGTTCGTCCCGGTTGTGGTATACCTTGAAGGCGGCAGCCAAAACCTCATTTTGGGGTGTAAGGGGCCCTTGATCTAGCTTTTTAAATTTAGCTTTAATGTCAGGGTAGCTGTGGGAGAAGAAATAAGTCATAAGGAGTTGACGGCCATCTGGGGTTTCTGGGTCTAAATTAGTAAATTGTTGG
>NW_007256833.1:0-5498 GCF_000164805.1 Carlito syrichta
TTTTTGTCCTGATGATCTGTCTAAGGTTGTGAGTGGTGTATTAAAGTCCCCAGTTATTATGGTGTTAGAGTCAATGTCTTTCTTTAGTTTTCCTAGAAGTTGCTTTATGAATGTTGGTGCGCCTATGTTGGGTGCATATATGTTTAGGATAGATATTTCTTGTTGATGGAGTGAACCTTTTATCATTATGTAGTGGCCCTCTGTATCTTTTTTAATTTTTGATAGCTTAAATGGTATTTTGTCTGAAATTAGGATCGCGACTCCTCCTTTCTTTTGTGTTCCATTCGCCTGAAAATTTGTTTCCCATCCTCTTACTTTGAGTCTGTGTATGTCCTTTCTAGTGAGATGGGTCTCTTGAAGGCAGTATATTGTTGCCTGGTGATATTTTATCCATTTTGTCATTCTATGTCTTTTCAGTGGTGCGTTTAGTCCATTCACATTCAGACTAATTATTGAAATGTGAGAGTTCGTCCCTATCATGGAGTTCTTATTGAGTTATTGTTCTTCCACTTGGTTTTTTCTTTTTTCTTTTTCTTTTTTTTTGTCTTTCTTTTGCTTTTGGGGTTGGTTCGTGTATATTTTATTCTTTTCCCTGTACTCTTGTGAAGAACGTTGTTCTTTTTTCCTTTTCTTCTGTGTTTAGTACTTTCTTAAGTGTTTCATGTAGAGATGGTTTTGTGGCTGCATAAGTTCTTAGGGATTGGATATCTGGGAAAGATTTTAATTCTCCCTCACTGATGAAGCTTAGCTTGGCCGGGTAGGTTATTCTTGGTTGAAATTGTTTATCCTTTAGGACTTTGAAGATAGGGCTCCAAGCTCTCCTAGCCTGCAGGGTTTCTGCAGATAAATCTTCTGCTATTCTGATTGGTCTTCCATGGTGGGTGATCTGGCCTTTTTCTTTTGCTGCCTTTAGGATTTTTTCTTTTGTGTCTATTTTATTTAGGCGAATTATTATGTGTCCAGGAGTTGATTTTCTCATTTGTTGTCTTGCGGGGGTTCTCTGAATCTCTTGTGTTTGAATTTTTGTATCACTGATTAGATAAGGGAAATTTTCTTGAATGATCTCGTGGAAAGTTTGTTCCAATGTGGTCTCTGTTTCTCTTTCTGCCTCAGGGAGTCGGATAATTCTTAAGTTAGGCCTCTTGAGGTAGTCACTCATCTCTTGAAGGTTTTGTTCTGTCTTTTTTAGCTTCTTTTCTGTGTTTTTAAGAGTTTGGGTTATTTCTATATTTTGGTCCTCAAGCTCTGAGATTCTTTCTTCTGCTTGGGTAATTCTGCTTTCCATGCTCATCAATTTGTTATTTATTTCATTCACAGTATTCTTTATTACTGTTATCTCAGATATCAGCTCCTTCCTAGTTTCTTCTTGTGTCTCTTCAATTCTTTTTAGTCTCTCCATTATTGTTTTCATATCTACATTTGCATTTTGAGACCCTTCATTCTGGGGACTTTTCATTGTTTGTATTGCAAAGTCAATTTTCTCAGTGTCTGCTCTCCCAGGCGTCTGGGAGAGACCCATACTCTTCTTTTGGTTTTTCTTCATTTCTGTAGATTTTTCTCCCTTTACCCCTTTCCCTCCCCCTCTTCAATTCTGTTTTTGAGGGAAGGTGGGGTTGTTTTTATTTCTCTTCTGCAATGACCTGTTCTTCCTTATGAGGGTCTTCTGGTTTTGTTCACTTTTCCCTCTGCTTTACAGTCTGTCTATTCAGCAGTTTACAGTCTTGGTCCATTCCGAGAATCTCCCCAGTTCACCTATGCTGTCGCCATCTTGCCCCGTCTCCGGTTTGAGCTATTTTTAACTGCTGGAATGCTAGTTCCTCACTAGTAGTCTAGTTTAGGGGCTGATCTCCTGGAATGGCTGTGTACATGGGCTTGGCAATTTCAGCAAATCCTGGGATCCACAGCTGGCAATACGCAGCCACCCCCAGGAATTCCAGTATCTGTTTATTTGTGGTTGGCATGGGACTTTAAAGAGTGGCTCCTTTCTGGGCTGAGGTCATGATTTGTTTACCTTTTCTTGCCAGTATCCCTGGTACAAGACTTCAGTTGAACAGAGCTGTGCTTTTTTCGCTGACATATGGTAGCCCAAGTCATGAAGGAGCTGTAGCAGAACTTTGGAGTCTATTAAACAAATGTTCAAGCCTGCAGCCACAAGCAAGAGATTATTTCCATAATGGAGTAAAGGATATTCAGGATGTAAGCCACAGAACTCTGACAAATTCTGTTGGAAAACTTCACCAAAAAGGGTTGGGAAGTTTTTGAAACCCTCTGGTAACTGGGTTCAAGTTAGCTAACTGATATCCCCTGAGTTAGGATCTGTGTATTTTAAAAAAAATAGGTTGACATGACCAGAGTGTCATCAGTAGAGGGCATGACCAGTACTGACATTGGGTTCTCTGTCTTTGGTCAGTGAGGACATTTTTTTAATCAATATTTTTTTTATTATGATGTTGTAGGGTACAGTTAAGGGTTAGGTATACAATTATGTTTCATTCAGGCACACTGTTGATAAGAGGTGTTTCCCCATCCCCAGACAGATATTTGCTACTGTTAATCCCATCTCCTCCCCCCATAGTTTCCAAATACCGTTAGTCATTTTCTTATAGTATTACATTAGATATTCAATGTCCATTATATGAGTGAGAACTTGTGATACTTGGATCTTTGTTTCTGTGAGAGGTCACTCAGTATTATAGACTCTAGTTCCATCCAGGTTGCTGCGAAATTCATGATTTTGTTCTTTTTTATGGCTGTGTAGTATTCCATCGTGTATATGTACCACCTTTTTTAAGTCTAGTCTTCTTTTGATGGGCAGCATGGTTGTTTCCAGGTTCTTGCTATTGTGAACAACGCTGCAATAAACATACGTGTGCAGGTATCTTTTTTATAGAGTGATTTGAATTCTTCAGGATATATTCCCAGTAGGGTGACCACGGGGGTCATATAGTAGTTTGACATTTAGAGCTTTTAGGAATCGCCACACTGCTTTCTAATTTAGCAACCCAGCTCTTTACAATATGAACATTGATTCTTGGCTAGCTGAATGTGTCAAGTTTTCTTTTGTCCCTTTTTAGTTATTCTCTTTGTTTTATGTGCTGGCCTTGAGTTAAGTTGGGAAGCCTGGATGGCAGCAACTAACACTTTTGTTTTGTTTTGTTGCTCTGTTTACTTTTTTGTCTTCCTGTTTTTGTCTCTCAGCATTTTGGTTATTAAAAACCTTCTGAGCTACCTTAAGCAGGTGTGAAATATTTATTCCTGCAAAGTCTTTTAGTTTCGTTAGCTTTTTTTGAATGCTCATGACTGCTTGAGCCACAAATTCCAAACTAATAGCTTGAGCATTCTCAGGGCCTGAGGGATCCAACAGTGTAAAAGCAATACCCCTGGGTATTCCTCAGGACCCTAGAGAATCTCAGTGGTTTTGAAAAGATTGATATGTTTCCAGGCTGCTCCCCTTAACCCAGCTAATAGAGTCCAGTGATAAGTATCTAATGCCTTGGACCTGGTCAAAGTGTTAGGGTCCCAGTCTGAACAAAAAAAAAGGAAAAAACTATATTTAAAATTTTTCTTACGTTCCTCCTCTGTACCAGCAGTTGAGGATAGAATAGACTTTTTAACCTCAACTATGATACACTCTTGTTTTTCAGAGGTTTACAAAAAAACATACATGAAGAATTGCTCTTCCTAATCTTCCCCTCCCCCCCAGAGAGGACACTTCCCATAGGAGAAGGAGAAGTGCTGGGTTCATTCCAGATCAGAGGCAAGAAGCCAGAGACAGAGAGGACAGAGAAGAGGTAGCAATACTGGCCACACATTCAGTGTTTAAGACGAAGATAAAGCTTGACTTTTGGATTCTGGTTAGTACTTTTATTTTCCATTCTTGCTCTTGGAAACATTCATATGATTCTGGTAAACAGGGTAAAGGTTAATTTTTTGTAACTTCAGGCTGTAGAGATGTCTCTATCTATTTTCAAGGTAATGAATAGAAAACGGGAGGACTTTCACCAAATACTATTTGGATTTAATAAATAATTAAGTGAGAACACAGGCAAAAATTATTAAACAATGATGAAAGAGGTTATTGCCCCAGAAACAATGCTGGAAAAGTGAAAATAGTCCCACAAACCACATTCATGACCACTCAAAGCCTCCAATTTATCAACAGGTTGAAACATTTCCCTGCAAACCACTTACAGCTGTACTTTAACAAGGAAACATAACCACCTTGGCAAAGTCTGAAGAAAAATTGAAAACTTTAGAAACATGTTATTAGGCTGCAGCCCAAATTGAGAATCTAAAACAGGTAACATTGACAAGATATATATTTACAATGATTTATGAACCCAGGTTATTTTGTTATTTATCCTGTGTTGAATTAACAATTCTTGTGAATAGAAGGAGACTTTAAAGTTTGTTAACAACTTGACAGTGAAAAGCATTATAGCTGATTACCAACCACTGTCAGTGAAATTAATTTACCTGACCTGCAGGCAATTAAGAAGGGTGTGAGGTAAGTATTCCTGAAGTTTGTTTCTTTTTTTTTCACTCTGTTATTAAAAGGAGAAAATTAGGGAAAAGTGAACAAAACCAGAAGACCCTCATAAGGAAGAACATGTCATTGCAGAAGAGAAATAAAAACAACCCCACCTTCCCTCAAAAACAGAATTGAAGAGGGGGAGGGAAAGGGGTAAAGGGAGAAAAAATCTACAGAAATGAAGAAAAACCAAAAGAAGAGTATGGGTCTCTCCCAGACGCCTGGGAGAGCAGACACTGAGAAAATTGACTTTGGAATACAAACAATGAAAGGTCCCCAGAATGAAGGGTCTCAAAATGCAAATGTAGATATCAAAACAATAATGGAGAGACTAAAAAGAATTGAGGAGACACAAGAAGAAACTAGGAAGGAGCTGATATCTGAGATAACAGTAATAAAGAATACTGTGAATGAAATAAATAACAAATTGATGAGCATGGAAAGCAGAATTACCCAAGCAGAAGAAAGAATCTCAGAGCTTGAGGACCAAAATATAGAAATAACCCAAACTCTTAAAAACACAGAAAAGAAGCTAAAAAAGACAGAACAAAACCTTCAAGAGATGAGTGACTACCTCAAGAGGCCTAACCTAAGAATAATCGGACTCCCTGAGGCAGAAAGAGAAGCAGAGACCACATTGGAACAAACTTTCCACGAGATCATTCTAGAAAATTTCCCTTATCTAATCAGTGATACAAAAATTCAAACACAAGAGATTCAGAAAACCCCTGCAAGACAACCAATGAGAAGACCAACTCCTAGACACATAATAATTCGCCTAAATAAAGTAGGCACAAAAGAAAAAATCCTAAAGGCAGCAAGAGAAAAAGGCCAGATCACCCACCATGAAAGACTAATCAGAATAGCAGCAGATTTATCTGCAGAAACCCTGCAGGCTGGAGAGCTTGGAGCCCTATCTTCAAAGTCCTAAAGGATAAACAATTTCAACCAAGAATAACCTCTCCAG
>NW_007256834.1:0-3376 GCF_000164805.1 Carlito syrichta
GAAATAACTAGCTGGTCAGATGGCTATCCATCTAACTTAACTAGCTTTTTAACTAACTAACCAGCTGGATAGTCAACTGATTTAATGAGTTGACTTAACTACCTAGCCTGCTGGTTGCCAACTGACTTAACTAGCTACTCAGCTGGCTACCCAGCTGACTTAACTAGCTGGCTACCTATCTAGCTAGCAGGTTAGCCAGCTGACTAACCTTGCTGACTTAATCTAGCCTACCCAAGCAGCTGACTCAACCCGTTTGCTAACTAGCTAGCTAGCTGAATCAATCAGCTGACTTAACCCATTAGTTAATTAGCTAACTACCTGACTCAACCTGCTGACTTAACCCATTAGCTAACTACCTAGCTAGGTGTCTTAACCAGCTGACTAAATTAGAAAGGTGACTTAGCTAGGTGACTTAACTACTTAGCTATCTGTCTTAACTGGCTGACTTAACTCGTTAGCTACCTGACTTAACTACCTGAATTCAACATTTAGCTAACTATTTAACTAGCTGTATATCTAGCTGATTTAATAATTAGCTATCTAGTTAGGTGGCATACTTAAGTAGTTGACTTAAATAGTTAGCTAACTAGTGGGCTAACTGACTTAGCTAGTTGACTTACATTGCTGACTTAACTAATTGGCTAACGAGGTAGCTAGCTGACTTAACGAGTTGGTTAATGAGTTAGCTAAATATTGTAACTACTTGTTAAATGAGTTAACTAGCTGACTTAACTAGTTGGTTAATGAGTTAGCTAGGTGATTTCACTTGACTGATGAGTCGGCCGTCTACTTAACTGGCTAAACATGTTGGCTGACTACTCGGCCGACTTGTTAGCTGGCTTAACAGGTCAGCCGAATAGTCGACTGACTAATTAGCTGGGTTAAATAGTTGACTGATGTGTTAGCCTACTAGCTAGCTCACTTAACCAGTTGGCTGGCTGGTTTGTGACCTAATTAGTCAGCCTAGTAGCGGGCCAACTAATTACCTGGCTGAACTATTCGGCCTACTAGTTAGCTGAGCTAACTTTGTCAGCTGAAAAGTGGGCCAACTAGTCGACCGATGGTTAGCTTAGTTAACTACTTGGGCTTCTAGTCTGCCTACAGGCTAGCTGAATTAACTAGTCGGCTGGGAAGTCAGCTGACAGATAAGCTGACTTAAGTAGTCTGCTGGCTATTGAGCCAACTGGTCAACTGACTTAACTAGTCGTCCAGTGAGTGAACCAACTGTTCAGCTGAATTAAATAGTCGGCACGCAAATGAGCTGACTGTTCAGCTGATTTAGTCAGATGGTGAGTGAGCTGTCTGGTCAGAAGACTTATCTAGTCGACCAGCGAGTGAGCTGTCAGGTGATCCAACTTAACTACTCAGCTGGCAGGTGAGCCGCAGGATGATCTGTCTTAACAAGTAAGCTGGCGAGTGAGCCTACCGGTGAACTGACTTAACTAGATGACTGGAGAGCAAACCGACTATTTAGCTCTCCTGTTGACCTGTCAGCAAGACAACAAATGAGTTGTTCTGTCAGCTGGCGAATGAGCTGACTAGTTAGCTAACCTGATTGAAAGCAAGCGAGACCACTAGTTAGCTGAACAGCTAGCTGAATTGGTATGCAACTAGTTAGCTAAGAAACTAACTGATTTGCTAGTTGACTTAACTAGCTAGCTGAATATCAAGCTGACATAACTAGCTAGCAAACAAGCTATCATCTGTCTAGATAGCTGACTTAACTAGCTAGCTAACAAGCTAGTTAGCTGGCTAGCTGACTTAACTATCTAGCTGACTAGCTAGCTGACTTAACTTGATAGCTGACTAGCAACCTGACTAGCTAGCTGAATTAACTAGCTAGCTGAATAGTTAGCTGACTTGCTGCCGGACTTAACTAGCTAACTCACTAGCTAGCTGAAATAAGTAGCTGACTAGATAGTTAGCTGGCTAGCTGGCTTAAATAACTAGTTACCTGGCTGGCAGGCTGCTAGGCAGTCAGCTGGCTAGCCAGCCTGCTTAAATAGCCTATCTGATGTCTGGACAGTCAGAGAGCAAGCCGACTTAACTAGCCAGCCACCCTGCTGTTCATCTGGCTAGCCAGCTGGCTTAACTAGCAGGCCACATACCTGACCAGACTGCTAACCAGCCAGCATAACTTGCCAGCCACCTAGCTAAACAGCCGGCTAACCAGCTGACTTAACTTGCTGACTTAACTAGATAGCCATCTGACTAACCAGCTGGCTTAACTAGCCAGCCACCTAGCTAGGCAGATGACTAACCAGCTCACTTAACTCGCTGTCTTAACTAGCTAGCCAGGCAACTAGCCAACTGACTTAATTAGCTAGCTACCTACCTAGACAGGTGGGTAGCCAACTGACTTAACTAGCAGACTTAACCAGTTAGCCAGTTGGCTAGCCAGCTGACTAAACTCACTAGCTTCCTAGCTAGCAAGATGGCTAGCCACTTGAATTAACTAG
The DNA here is from genome assembly GCF_000164805.1 of Carlito syrichta. NCBI lineage: Eukaryota > Metazoa > Chordata > Mammalia > Primates > Tarsiidae > Carlito > Carlito syrichta. The sequence goes on from NW_007256834.1 coordinate 2,460, forward strand.
CTGACTTAAGCAACTAGCTGGTTGGCTAGCCAGCTGACACCACTAGTTGACTTAACTCATTAGCCAGATGGTTAGCCAGCTGTCTTAACTAGCTGAAATCACTAGCTAGCCAGGTGGTTAGCCAGCTGACTCAACTAGCTAGCTACCTATGCATCCCCGTCTTTCCAACTGACTTAACTACCTAACTTCCAAGCTAACCAGGTGACTAGCAAGATGACTTAACTAGGTGACATATCTATCTAGCCATCTGGCTAGCCTGCTGAATTAACTAGCTAGCTACCCAGCTAGGCAACTAGATAACCAGGTAACTTAACTAGCTTACTTAACTAACTAGCCAGCTGACTTAGCTAGCTGACTTAACTAGGTTGCTGCCTAGCTAGCCAGCTGACTATACTAGATGAAATAGCTAGCTAGCTAGCTGAATTAACTAGCTGACTTAAATAACTAGCTAGCTGACATAAATAGCTGACTTAACTAGCTAACTAGCTACCCAGATGACTTAACAAGCTGAAATAACTAGATAGCCAGCTGTCTAACCATCTGACTATACTAGCTTTATAACCAGCTAGCGAGCTGCCTAGGCAACAGATTTAATGAAGTGACTTAACTACCTAGCTAGTGGGTTAGCCAACTGAATTAAGGAGTTGATTAACGATCTAGGCAGATGGCCAGTCAGGAGACTAAACTAGCTGACTTGACTTGTTATCCAGCTGGCTAGCTAGCTGATTTAACTAGCTCTCTACCTCTCTAGCCACAGATAGCCAGCTGACTCAACTAGATGACTTAATTAGCTAGCAAGCTGGCTACTCAACTGACTTAAGCAGGTCACTACCTAGCTACCCATTTTGCTAACCAGCTGACTTAACTAGCTTTCGTAACTAGCTGGCCTGCTTTCTAGACAGGTGAGTTAACTAACT
>NW_007256835.1:0-1261 GCF_000164805.1 Carlito syrichta
CAGATAAAGGTCCTTCCTGAATGTGTACTGGACAAGGGAGTAGGGACTCGAGGACTTTGACGCACTCATGTATTGGGGTGTCGACAGGAGAGGAAGGGAGTAATGTGGCTGGGTAAAGGGGTACGCAAGTTTGGAAGGAGACAGAGGGATCTTGGACAAAGAAAACCAGAAGGGATAGGACCCAACCGAGAGAGAGTATTTTGAGGCCCTTATATCCTAGGAGGTGATGTAGATGGTGGGGGGAAGTAACAGTGATAGGTGCTCCAAATGTGAGTTTTTTGGATTCGCACACGAGCAAGTGGGCGGCCAACAGGGCCCACAGGCATGGGGCCCATCCCTGAACCATGTGGTCAAGCTGTTTTGAGAGATAGGCTACAGGAGCAAATGTTTATCCACTGCATTGGCCTAGAACTCCTAGGGCTGCACCCTTGTTTTCGTGGACATATAAGGTGAAAGGTCAGTAAACATCGGGTAGTCATAGGGCAGGGGCCTGGAGGAGAGCCTGTTGGAGGGCGGTGAAAGGCTGCCTAACGGCTGAGAGGGAGAGTAATGGTTCCTTAGGGTCACCTTTAGCCAGGTCATAGAGTGGCTTGGCGAGAAGGGTGAAATTGGGGATCCAGGCTCGGAAGTAGCCCGCCAACCCCAGGAATGACTGGATTTCTTCCTTTGTTTTGGGTACCGGGAGAGACTGAATAACAGACTTGCAACTGGTTGTTATGGCCTTTTGTTGGTGTGAAACGGCTACACTAAGGTAGGTGACTTGTGTTTTGGATAGCTGAGCTTTGTGGGGGGAACTCAATATTCCCTTTGTGCTAGAAAATTGAGAAGCAGGACAGTGTCCGTGTGAGAGTCAATTATAGAGGGGCTGCATAAGAGAAGGTCATCTACATACTGGAGGAGAGTGCTACACCCAGAGTCATAAGAGGACAGATCCTCGGCCAATGCCTGGTTGAAAAGGTGGGGAATATTACGGAGTTCCTGAGGCAGGACCATCCAGGTTAATTGTTGGGTCCTATGGGTGTCTGGATTTTCCCAAGTAAAGGCAAAGAGTGGCTGGGAGTTTGGATGTTGGGGGATGGTGAAGAAGGCATTTTTAAGGTCCAGAACTATGAAATGAGTGGTAGTGGGGGGCACCTGAGATAGGAGAGTATATGGGTTAGGGACCACTGGATGCAGAGGTACTATGGCAGAGTTGATTATTTGCAGATCTTGCACCAGTCAATAAGTATCAGACGACTTTTTTGGGAGGATGGGAGTATTA
>NW_007256835.1:1942-83678 GCF_000164805.1 Carlito syrichta
TGTTCGAGTCCAGGCGGCTTTAATCATCCAGGGGGCCCAGGAGCTTTGGCTAGGGCCCCATTTGGGGAGCTGGCCCCCCACAAAACTCTGTTGCCAGGGGATAGTTTTCCCCCAGGGGGCACTCAAACTTCCAATGTCCCTTTTGTCTGCAGACAGGGCAAGGTTGAGTTGGTGGTCTGGGGTTGGGCATTGTTCTGCCCAGTGGCCTTCCTGGCCACTCCTGAAGCAGGCTCCCAAAGGTGTTTGGGTCTCAGACTGTTTCCTGGGACGAGGTCTTTGAGGTCCCTGTTGAGCTAGCCACAGGGCAGCGACCAGGGCTTGGGTTTGAAGGGCCACTTTCTGTTTTAGCCTCTGGGCCCGCACGGCCTTGGCTTTTTTCCTCTCGGGCAGTATAAACTTTAAAGGCTGTATTTACCAGGTCTCGGAGTGGAGTCTGGGGGCCCTCCTCTGCCTTTTTAAGCTTGTGCTGGTTTCCAGAGTGGATTGGGTGATAAAGTGGGTAGCTAAGACTGTGGACCCCGGTGGTGAGGAAGGGTCTAAACGAGTGTGAAGGGTAAGAGTTTTTGTTAAACGATTAAGGAAAGAGGCTGGGTCTTTATTAGATTTCTGTGTGAGGTTTATCTGCTGGGTTGAAGTTAGAGATGGAGGAGGGAGGTGGCGGCGTAAGCGGGACGGGGGGGGAGGGGAATCTCTGCCCACTTTTTTGAATGCTCATAGAAGTTATAGAGGTTCCGTATAGTGTCGGGGTTTAGGGACCCATAGGGGCCACTTATTTTGGTTGTCTAAGCGATAGGTAGGCCAATCTTGGGTACTGAAGCGAATTAAATGCTTGAGTTTAATATCGGGAGTGAGAGAGAGAGTGGAGACGTTGTCTAAGAGGCATTTGAGAGGAGAGTTGGCCGGCAGGGATGACGAGTTTCCCATTTTAACAGCTGGGGCTGAGCAGAGCGTCCCCTGGACAGCCGGTTATTAGGATATGAGGAGGTTGCAATAAAGCCTGTTGTCACAGAACATTACTACAACCCACGATTCTCCTGGAGAATCGAGGAGGTTGAGGGCAACCTGGTACCAGGATTTTTAGCAAATAGGATGCCCAAAACCGGATAGCGGAAGGGAGCAGACTCAAAATTCCTGATGGCCGAGGGAGGGGAAAACCAGTCGGGGTTTGCTGTGGCCTTAAAGACCTAGGCGGGAGAGGGAAAAACCAGTAGGGGTCTTCTGTGGCCTTAAAGACCTAGGCAGGGTGTGGTCCCCCCCTCGCCTGAGGCTGCAAGAGCTGCTGGACGATCAATGGTCAGTTTCCTCGGGTCATCCCAGGCAAGGTTTTAGGTTTTCCAGTTAGGGGCACTTACCAATCCGAGGGCCGGTGATGGATGCAGTGCTGGCGTTCAAGAAAGTGGGCAAAGGCCTTAAGGGGTGAGTCCCGCTGGTGTCGGAATGGGGTCTCGCCTGAGGGCGAGAGGAACCCAATCCGAATCACGGCACCAATGAAAGACGGTGGCACACAGTGAGACTCAACACCCGTTAAGGCCACGAGATTTAATGGGTCGAATGCAGTGGCTACAGGACCTGAGGGTCAGGCTGTAGCGTTGAAGCAAGAGCACTCCAGCCTTTATGGGGGCTTAGGGCAACATGTCAGTCGATTATTGGTTGGCTGGCAGAGCTCCATCCAGGTTGGTGGGGTTTTCACGGGCACAGGAAGGGGTGCGGAGGGAGAACAAAGGAAGGCACTGAGGAAGAACAAAGGAAGGCACCGTTTCAATCGCTATTTTAGTTTGCCAGGTCACCATTTCCAGGAAAGAGAGGGGATGTGGCTTTACTTGTGGCTTGGCGGTGGCCCTTCAGCGAGTCTTCATCTCTACAATAAATCAAAAATCAGACCCGCCTGGACAACTTGGTGAGACCTCATCTCTACAATAAATCAAAAAAATGAACCAGGCGTGGTAGCGTGTGCCTGTAGTTCCAGCTGCTTGGAAGGCTGAGGCAGAAGGATCGCCGGAGCCCAGCAGGTCGAGGCTGCGGTGGCTGGGAGCGGCACTGCACTCCAGTCTGGGTGACAGAGTGAAACTCCAACCCCCCAAAAAAAAGTTTACACTAATGTCAAATATGTGCAGAATTCACTATAAAATTAATCTAAAAGTGCCTTAAGTTTTAACCAGTGGGGAATTATTAAATAAATTGTGATAGACCCATGTTCAAAAAAACTTAAGGTAGATCTATATATCCTAACTTGGAAAGAAAGATTTACAGCACATTAGTAAGTAAAAAAACCCCATAATTACATATACACAATGGTCCCTAAGTCACTAAAATGGCCCCAGTGATCCCCATATTCACACCTTGTGGGATTCCCGCCTCTTGAGTATGGTCTGGGCCTAGGGATTCACTTCTAATGAACAGAATATGGCAAAAGTAATAGGATATCATTTCTAAGATTAGGTTACAAAGAGATGGCAGTTTCCTCTTGCTTACTGTAAGGGCTGTCATATTGTGAGTTGCCTTATATAGAGGCCCATGTGGCAAAAAATGAGGGAGGTCTCTGGACAACAGGTAGCAAGTCACTGAGACTTCAGTCCAACAGCCTCATGAAGAACTGAATCCTGCACATTCTTTCCCAGTGGAGCTTTCAGATGAGACCACAACCCTGGCCAACACCTTAATTGCAACCTCACGAGAGGCCTTGAGGCAGAGTATCCAACTAAGCCATAGTCTGATCCCTGACCCTAAGAAACTGTGGACAATAAACATTTGTTGTTTTAAGCTGCTACATTTGGGGGGATATTTGTTATCCAGCAGTGGATATCTCATATAGTCCCTTTTTTTTTTTTAAGTTAAACTGTATTACGTGTATATATGTACAGAGGGTTGAGAGCAAGGATATGTGGATAGGGTGTCTGGAAGGAAGACATTCACCTGCTAATGGAGTTTATTTCTGGGACATTGAATAAGGAGGGAGGGTCTACAGTCACACCACCCTGAACATATTCAATCTCATCAGAATTAGGAGAGAGGGAAAAACGTAATTTTTACTTCCATATTGCTTGAATTTGTAATCATGTTCTTAGCTCAGCAATAGCAAGGCACTGTTCTGAGTTGTTCAGGGAAGCACAGTGGTGGATTTTCACCAATCCAGTCAGTGCCTCCTCTTTTGTAACAAATGGCAAATTCTTTCAGAGACAGAGATCCCCACCCATAAAAGAGAAAAGTTAGGCCAGGTGCAGTGGCTCACACCTGTAATCCCAGCACTTTGAGGGAGCGGAGGCAAGAGAATTGCCTGAGCCCAGGGGTTTGAGGCCAGCCTGGGCAACTTGGTGAAACCTCGTCTTTACAATAAATTTTTTTTTAAATATCCTGGTGTAGTGACGCATGCCTGCAGTTCCAGTTACTCGGAGGCTGAGGCAGAAAGATTGCCTGAGCCCAACAGGTCAAGACTGCAGTGGCCGTGAGCGTGCCACTGCACTCCAGCCTGGGCAACAGAGTGAGACTCTGACTCCAAAAAAGAAAAGAAAAAGAAATAGAGTGAAACTAACTGACCCTTCTAGGAAATGAACCCTTGGTTTTGTTAGATTTTAAGGAGTAAACTTCTTTAAAATGTAGATTGTAACTACCATTACCACCTCCAGGAATCTGAAAAATCAAATGATCAGAACTTCTTACATATTCTGAACAACTTTTATCTTTTCTCATCTCAGGAAACACATCACATTGCAAAGAAACCATAGGGTCAGATATCACCCCTTTCTTTCTTTCACCAGCTATATATCCTCATGAACAAGCCAAAGAAACAACCCATATCTTGAATCTGACCTCTTTTCTCTACCTTTTTGCCACTGCCTGAACCCAAACAAGTCTCACGGCTCCCTGCATAGACCACTACATAGCTCTCTCACTTGTCTCCCTGCTTCCACTTGCTCACCTGTAAATCATTTCTAATACAGAGGCCAGCATGACGTTTTTTCTTTTTTTTTTTAATTTTTATTTTGAAGTGATTCAGACTTACAGAAAAGTTGCAATATAAGAATAGAACAAAGAATCCCTGTGTATCTTTCCCATATATTCCTCAGAAGAAGTAATACCACACTGTGTATCATTACTCTACACGCACACACACACACATGCAAGCATGCACATGTACACACACACATCTTTTCCTAAAGTATTTGAGTCATGTCAGCCTTTTACTCAAAAATACTTCCAGGTGTATTTTCTAAAACCAAGAACTTTCTCTGAATAAGCAAAGCACTGTTATTGAAAAAAAAAAATCAGGAAATTAACACTGATACAATTTTATTATCTACAGACCTTATTTGAATTTCATTAATTGTCCCAAGGTGATTTTTTTTTTTAAAGAATGAATCAGGCCAGGCACAGTGGCTCATGCCTATAATCTCAGCACTTTGGGAGGTGGAAGTGAGAGGACTGCCTGAGCCCAAGTGTTCGAGACCAGCCTGGGCAACTTGGCGAAACCTCATCTCTAAAATAAACCAAACAAAATTAGCCAGGCATGGTGGTGTGCATCTGTAGTTCCAGCTACCTGGAAGACTAAGGTGAAAGGATCACCTGAGCCCTGCAGGTCAAGGCTGCAGTGACCTTGAGCATGCCACTACACTTCAGCCTGGATGACAGAGTAGACTCCAACTCAAAAAAAAAAGAAAAAGAAAAAAGAATGAATCAAACTGAAAGGACAGACTGAGAGTGGGAAGCCATTTTTCATCTTGTTCTTAAACCCTGACACAATGATGAGAAAATAGAAGCTATGCTTTTGGAGAAATGCACACTTTAGGTATAATTAACTTTACCGACTTTGTCTTTTCAGAAACAGACTTGCAGGTATCTGAGGTATCTCATAGTGGCAATCAAGCTTGTCTAGAGTAAAGGGAATTTACAAGGCCTAAGACATCATGCGTTGGGCAAGGATTGTAAAAGTCTTGAAACTTGTAATTACAAAAGTTATAGCCGCTCAGAGGGAGAGCAGGTAGAGATTTGATCTTCCAGTAAATTGAGCACTATCTCCAGGGAAGCCAAGGATCCCCCAAAGCTACCCACTGGGAATGCCTAGGAGATAAGAGGAAGTGCACGCTCCATTAGCTCCAAGGAACATCTTTTGGGAAGATACAGGAGAATTAGAATCCTTGTCACAACCTTCTCTAGGGGCTATGATAATGTGGGTGAACATTAATGAGTCTCTGTGTCACAGGATCTCCAAGACATCCACAGATGGTCGATAAGGAAGTCACAGCAGTCACGTGCAACATCTCCAAGAAAAGGATTTAAGCCAGGACTCTACGGGGGCTACAACACCACACTCACCCGGAGTATAGGCCCACCCCCTCTGTGGGAGGTGAACTTTTCTTAAATAAACTTTTCTTTCTTAACCTTTTTGTGTGTCGCAATTCTTTGCATCTACCTGGATCTCTGGGTTCCCAGCACGGCACCTCTGGTTTGCCAACCCGGAGAGTGTTGCGCGCTTCCCCTCACCTCCCCACCCTCACCCTGTACCTGCCATACCCTAACAAACCATGTCACTCTCCCACTTCCAAAGCTCCAGTGGCAACCTACTGCATTGTAATAACATGCAGATTCCTTCCCGGGCCTACAAGGCCTGCATGTTCAGGCTCCCGCCTGCTTCTCTACCCTCGGCTCCTAAAATCTCCCTCCTCGTTTTGATCAAGCCCCACAGGTCTCCTTTCTGTTTCTTCAGTACATGATCTCATTTCTAATCTCAGAGCCTTTGCAATTACTATTGCCTGTCTGGAATGGTCTTCCCACAAACCTTCAATGGTTGACCCCTTCTCATGGACTTTATATTTTGCTGCTTTCTGCTTATATGATTTTTAGGAGGACAGATGGAAATATTTAATTCTAGGTTATTATCATGTCCCTACAAGAACCCTGAAAGATTAAATTCTCTATACTTTAGTGCATATTTAATTGTTTTCAAATCATTTATAAGTTTATCAGTCAGTATAGGGTACATATGGGATATTCAGATTCAATAAAAAGCCTTCTCTTGAATCTCTCCAGATACAGCAATGTGTACTGCCATACTGTTATACTTGAATATCTACACAAGTTGGTATCATTAAGTAGTAATTATATTTTTCTATCTCTAACATATGAACAGTGTAAGAGAAGATGCATTATAGCCCAAATGCAAACTTACCTATAATTCAACAGCGAAGTTCTGGTTACGAAATGTGATTCTAAGGAAATAGATTAAATACTTTAATAACCATGTATAAACAATGTTCACGTGTACTTAATGTATTTGTATAATGAGGTATGCCCTAAACATTGCTCAGAACCACAGCAGCCCCTAAGATCACAAATACAGTACCATAGGAACTCTAAAACCATGTGAACTCTAAAACTGAAATGATAAGAAGTAGGAAATGATTATTGCTATCATTTAGGGCTTTATGTCATTTCTCTGTAGTGCCATCCTATGTTGCCTCTACTCCAGGTAGCAATCTCTCCTCTTCCCACACTCAATGATAAGGATTACATGTTTGAATAAAATGTCAAAGTCCCATATTATGCAGGGTAACGGGAATCCATCATCTAAATATCATTACAATCAAGGGCTGTCATGTTCAAGTTCTCCCTCACTATTCATAGCTGAAAGAAACAACACCTTTAAGATCGTGCCTGAATTTTCAGCAAAAACCCACTTGATTTCAAGGTGACAGAGTGTGTTTTTAAGAGCTGTTATCACCTTGGATAATTATAAAGTTAGAGAAAGGCAGCCAGAGAACAAAAGGAGATTAATACCTCTGCCCGTTGATGTGGCATAACTGAGACAGGGTCACTGGCCACCCAGAGCTAAGAAAGTGGCTGCAATCTGTGCCAATTGGGAAGAAAATTGAAATAAGGTAGAAGTAAGGGAATATTTCTCAACAATTAAAAACATAGAGCTTGCTTTATCTTTTTTGAAAGCTACAGATATTTGTGGCTAAGAACAGAGGGTTTTGAACACTGTCAAGGTCAAAACTGAAAATAGTGAGTAGGCTGGCAATATAAAAAAGTACAAAGAACAAAGGGATAACAGTAAACAAGAAGACTGTTCAAATGCAAAACATAGGGAACTGGAAACAGGATTTCACATTTGGCACTGGCACATGTACCGGGAAAGGAGAAACTGATCACTAAAGCCCTGGGATTATGTTGTTGTTTGCAGAAGATGTTGGTTAGTTAAGGAATTCAGAACTACTCCTTGCAGTTTTGTTCAACTCAGAGGATACATTCTAAACCAGTGACCTCTGAATCCTGATCCACAGAGTTATGGAAAAAAGATGACCAAACTTTTTATATTTACCTTTTATCTCACTCTTTTAAAATATCTACCTTGTATATGTTACAACATGTACACACTATATTGGAACAACATGTAGATTACTAAATACATGAAAAAGCTTATAGGGAAAGTAAATGATCAAAAAACTCGTATTGACACGCTGTTAAGTGATCGAGATAATGTAGAGATTCTGATTCAGGAGTTCTAGGGTAGGGCTCTGGAATATGTATTTTTAACAAATCTCCGGGTGACTCTGGTAGACACATTTTACGTATATTTACTCATTTTAATTCTTACAACAATTCTACCATTATGTTATATAATATACTCAGGCAGGTATTCTAACTGTGCCTATTGTGCAGATGAGGAAACTGAGGTATAGAAAAGTTAGATAATTCCCCCCCCCAAGTTTTCATAGCTAATAAGTGGGGGAAGCAGAATTCAAATCCAGGCAGTCTGGTGCTAAAACCAGTGTTCTTAAGCACTAACATAGTCTCAAGAAGCTAAAGACTGTGATTGACTCAAAATGAAGTTAAACAGGAAAAATTGAAGAATTTTAAATCCCAGGTAGAAGAAATGGATGGGTATCTAGTGGGGAACTTCATTAGTTTGATGACTCCTAACAAAGGGTTGTCCCACTCATGAGAGCCAATGTAGACTCAAAAAAAATCCTTCGTGTATGTGAGCCACATTTGTTTGGATTCATGAGATGGGACTATTCTAAAATGACAATGATAGGAAATAAGACACAAAGATTGCTTCAATAAAATATCACCCAACCAGAGAAGCTCACTGTCTTTTTTTTTTTTTTTTTAATAGAAGCCTTACACCGTATGGAACTAATTATCACCATCTGCCGTTCCATACTTCTATTTCCTCTCTAGCAGCTCATTCTTCAAAAACTCAGTAGCTTCCTCTCTTTACATTTGTAAATGCTGTTGACTATGGATAAAATCCATGTTTACTTTCTATTCAAAACCCCATAGGAAAGCTTGTTTTAATCACCCACAGATGTTTCATTCAGTTCTGCTTAGCTTGGCACAGAACTTCAGAAGGAAATAAAAGAAAAATCTTTATTTTATATTTCAATTGTAGATTGTTACAGACTAAATAAAATGCCAAATTGTTATTGGAAACAACACAGCCACTGTAATAACGATAGCAGACATCTCATTTTTACAATTATAATTTTTTCTGGCATTTGTTTAACTCAAGATGGTTTCCATATTTTACAAAGGGCTTTTTTTTTTTTTTTTTTTGCCCTTTCTGAATGAACCTTCATTGAAGTCATAGAACTGTGTGATTTATTTTTAATACATTCTTATACATTTGAGAAAAATTGAAACTATTGCATGATTTACAGTAATTAGGCTTTTAAATACTTTCTACCCATCTGGTGTCATGTTTTGATACCTTTTGAATTCCTTAAGTCAACTCTCAAGACCTTTGCATACAAATCTAACATTCTATAGGTCAACTCCTCCTTGTCTCTCTTTTAATTTTGATTTCTTAACTAAAAAACATTAATGGCATAGAAGCATTCACTGTGAATTACACTTACATTTCACAGTTATTGAAAATAAGGGGGGGAAGCAACTTTTCTGGTAGAAAGAGTGTTTGTATGAATTTCTGGTAGATTCTTTTCTCCAAAAACTGGCATGATTGCATAATATTCCATGTCTTTATAATCCCGCCCTCTAATCAACCCAACCTCACATGATTCACTGAAACCCAAAAATTTCTAATGAGGTTCTTTCTCATTTCTTTTCACACCACTAATGCCAAGAACCAAACTAAATGCCACAAGACCTAAATCCAATATCTACCAAACAAGTCTGACCAATCACACTGGTCCTTCAAAGCATTTCTTTAAAATTATATTTATAAGGCAAAGCTAATTATAAACTTTTTTTCATTTCAATATGTTGTGATATCAGGAATATTAACTCTGGTTGTTTTGTTGTTGATTCTTTTATTGTTAATGTTTTGTTTTGAACCACATGGCAGCACACATGGTTCACATGGAAGAAATAAAAAATCCTGACCAGGTGTGGTGGCTCATGCCTGTAATCCCAGCATTTTGAGAGGCCAAGGCAAGAGGATTACCTGAGCGCAGGGGTTTGAGACCAACCTAGGCAACTTGGTGAGACCTAGTCTCTACAATAAATCGACAAAAATTAGCAGGGCATGGTGGCACGTGCCTGTAGTTCCAGCTACTTGGAAGGCTGAGGCAGAAGGATCACCTGAGCCCAGCAGGTTGAGGCTGCAGTGGCCGTGAGTGTGCCACTGCACTCCAGCCTGGGCAACAGAGTGAGACTCCAACTCAAAAAATAAATAAACACAAAATCCTTTCAAATAAAGATGACCCCAGAATGAAGAAAACTGGCTTGAAGAGAGGTTCAGTTGTGGCTCCTTATAATTATTTCAATACATATGTCATGGTTTGAATGTGCTTACCTTGCTCTTTCATAATTTTATCTTTTTGCCCTTCTCCACGTGTTCATTCAGAATACTTGGGCCAAAGAACTTGTACAATACTGGAGAGAGAAGAGTGCACATGTGAGGGGAATGACTGAGATTGTGTCCAAGAGAAGCTACCAAATCAAACATTTAAAGTCAATGTAGGGAAGGAAAGTTTTCTTTACACAGTCATATTTCTCTATGTAAGTGATAGCTCTTCAAAGAACAGCTCTGAATTCTATGCTGATGGTGAGAAAGAATATTTACTTTTCCAAATTATCTGACCTACTCACTATATGCTTTTATTATCCAATATCAAAGACAATTTAAAAATCTATTAAAGACGCAAGTATATTTTTGGTGTCAAGGTCATGCATATGTTTTGTGTAATTAAGATTCTCACCTTTAATTAATTGAATCTATTAGTAGCTATGAATAGCAAGTTTTTTAAGTTATTATTTTACAAGTAAGTCTTTGGTTTAAGAAAAAGAAGTAAGGCTTAGCCATCTTTTGAAGTCCAGACTCTGTAAATAAGACAACTGGGTTCCTATGAGTCAAAGACAACAAAGTGTAGTTTACTCCACCATAAGAATAAAACTTGGCTGGCTCAGTGGCTCAGCTTGTAACCCTGTGCTTTGGGAGGCTGAGGTGAGTGGACTGCCTGAGCCCGCGGGTTCAAGACCCACCTGGGCAACTTGGCAAGACCTCATCTCTACAATAAATCAAAAAAAATTAACCGGGTGTGGTAGTGTACCAGAGGCCGGGTTCAGGGTACCCCAAAGGTGGAGATGGGGTCGGTGACTGGGGGGAAGAAGAGAGAAAGAGAGAGAGAGAGAAAGAAAGAGACTGGACTCCGGTCTAGTGCAGAAGCGATGTATGTTATTGGGAATTACAACGGGTCTTTTATACACAAAGTCAGATATGGGAGGGGCGTCCCCCACCCACCAGAAACCTTAATCCATGAAAACTTAATTAATGATTGCCTTTAAACCCTTTTCATCTGATAATCTTAAAATCTCATAACAAAGGATAACCTAATCTGTGACTGACATATTCTATAAACCTTTTTCATCCTAAGCTGATTGATTTATGCCAAGTTAACCAATTCTATAGAAGCTTAAGTATTTACTTTACAAAAGAAAGTGGCCCATCCCAGAATGTTTGGAATGTGGCCCAGTCCAAAGTTCACAGTGGGCTACCTGCAAGTAACCCAGCTGCATTCTTTCAACAAAATGGCTGTCTTCTAAAACTATATTCTACAATTTACACCTTCAATAAATCCTAAGATCATGACCCAGAAGGCTGTGACCAATACTAAGGCTCTTAGATGTGACATGAGTTTGAATTATAAGTTGTGTGAAAGCCAAAACTGCAGTTTGTGGAAGAATGGGAGCAATGAGCTTCTAAAGTTAGCTTGTGTTCGTCCCGGTCTCAGAGTTTTTATGTTTTGAGCTCACAGGAGCTTAATCTGGTTAGCGCTGAGTAGAAAGGGGGAGGAAATTGGGTCAATAGCTCCCGAACACATCCTAGTGGTCTCAGGGTCAATGGCCCTTCCTGATCCCTAACGCTCAGTGGGCCTCCGTGGCCGACTCCCAATGTAGCATGCGCCTGTAGTTCCAGCTACTTGGAAGGCTGAGGCAGAAGGATCGCCAGAGGTCGAGGTTACGGTGGCCGGGAGCGGCCACTGCACTCCAGTCTGGGTGACAGAGTAAGACTCCAACTCAAAAAAAAAAAAAAAAGAATAAAATTTTAATTTATGAAGTTGCTAAAGAGTTCTTCCTCCTATAGACTTCTATCACCAGTTACATGGTAATAACACTAAAGTCTTGTCCTCCAGACACATCTGTCCATTTTACAAAAAGGGACAACTACAGGACCAAATGCACACAATTGCTCTGTGTATATTGGGGGGGGGTGTCCCATAAATTGAAATGTATTTATAAATAACTGCATACTTAGTCTTACATGTTTAAAATTTAGTCACCTTCAGAGTACTCTCCATCTGATGCAATGCACTTATCGAGATGCTTTTTCCACTTTCAAAACAGTTTTTTAACTTGTCAGTTTTGATGCTTTTTAGTGCTTCTGTTGTTTTTTATTTCATCTCTTTCACATCAGTAAAATGTTTCCCTTTGAGGACTTTCTTCATCTGGAGAAACAAAACAAAGTTAATCCAGTGAATAGAGAGGGTAGAGCCTGGGGATAATGCCATTTTTGGTCAAAAACTGCTGAACACTCAGCTCAGTGTGGGCAGGTTGTGCAAATCACCCATCTTGAAATAGGCAAACACACTGAAAGAATCTCCAGAAAAAATTCACTGAAACCTCTCACAACAATGCTAGCTGGTACACGGATACTGATGGGTTCCTAGAACACTTACCTAGCAGGGGAAGCCTGTACTTGTAGTACAGTGCGGGGAGAGGGTTCCCCATCGTATAACATTGGATAACTCTTTTACGATTATCAAATACAGGCAGCTAGTTGCTGTGAAAATAATAGGAGGAATAAAATCAAGTGGTCAACTTTCTAAGGTGGTTATGATTTAAATAAAAACAGAGGGAAAATAAAAATACTACACATTTATAGAAATAGAGTCATTACATTTTGTGCCATAGATGAAAGTTCATATAATTTAGTTCCTTTTTAAGATCCAAATATAAGATTTTTAAACATCTCAAACACTGGCACACATCATTTCTTGTGGATGGATTCATCTAGAAAGTGTCAAGAAAGCTCCACCCACTTCCAAAAAAGAAAATCAGATGGTTATTAGTTTCCTAACTGGTGAAATCACCTATGTCATTCTATTTTTCCACAAATCTAAGATTTCATCAATTTTAATACTACTACTACTTTATTTATCACGAAAAAATGTAGTAATTAAGCTGTAGCAGGTGATCAACTGCAAAACATTTTCCAATTTCAGAGATATTAAAATGTGAAAAAAATGTGCATCTTAGATTTGAAGAAATGCAGTGAAGTCCTTTCTATACATATTCGCACAGAAACAAAACCATAGTTCTATAGCACAATAGGTTACTTGCTTCTTAAGAATATCAAATGTATAATAAATTCTTTAAAGACAAAGAAAAAAGAGACATCTCACAGGTAACATGGGAAATTAACTTGTCTATACAGGTTGAGAAATTTGTATTTTTTCCATTGTGTCCTTACATTTTTTTTTTTTAATTCATTGCTTTTTACTGATTATAAAGTAAAACGTACCTACAGTTTTTTTTTAAAAGATACTTTAGAAAATACACAAAAATAGAATCCCGATAACAGTCTGGCCTGATTTTGATCTGTAATGATGGAGGAACTATTTTTAAGTCTCTCTTTCTTTTCTCTTGTTTTGTTCCTTAATTCCAGATAGCTTCTTCCCACACACACAGTTGCAGCTATAGTTGCAGCTGGAACCCCCCCTCAACCCCCACAATGCTCACCCAGCTTCTAGAGTCTTTGCCAATTTGCAGTGGAAGACATCAGCCTCAATCTTCCCATTTGATTCCTCTAGAGGAAGGAGGAAGAATGAGGGTTAGGGGCTGGTTAGAATTTAGGACTTCAGGACTCAGGATTCAGAAATATCTTCAGGAAAGTTCAAGGTTAATTGTGTCAGGTACATTGTAGAGACAAAGGAGAAAATAGTGGCTATGTTTCTCCTCCAAGGTTGTTGTTGGGTTTTTTTTAGTGCTTTCTACTTGAGCCCAAGATTTTGTCTTGATCAGCATGGCAATCAATACACATGTATGCACATTAACTAAAAAACTCAGAGTTCCATTTCAACTTAGGATGATAAATGCCATAAAGAGAACGTTGCTCCCATTCTAACAACAACAAAAAAAGTCAGATGAGCTACAAAATCACAACTATTCTTGAACATAGACCATTCGAGAACTGAAGTCATAATGCAACCAAGTAACCTGAATTTCAAAGAGAGACAAGCCTTCCCAGAGAGAGACTTGGACACACAAGCTGTCTAGTTTTTGTCAGAGCAAGGGAGAAAGAGTTTGTCACCATACAAACATACTTTAAAAATCAGCCAATATTGTAATAAATTCTTCAAGGGCAAATGTAGGCTGGCATGTTGATTTGAAGTAGGAATATATAGGAGCCCCAGACACAAGGGAAGTTTCCACTCACAATCTCAGTTTCATGAGCCTCCAGAGGGTACTTACATTCAGTAGAAAGATTGGGGGCAGGGCAGGAAACCCAAGAGAGCCCCCTTCAGAGGCACATCAGCTGCTGATGGGGTCATGCACTAATCGAGACTCTTTTCTCTTATGAAGAAAACCACTAAAGAAGGGACCAAAAAAACCTTTTGTCCCAAAGACCCATTGCTTCTGGGGAAGGGACAAAAGCAGAAAACCTCTGTCTCTGTAGTCAGGCAAGAAACCTCCTTGGGTCCAGGACTCTGCAAGGATGCCAAACATCTATTGGTGTTTGGCATCCTTGCAGAGCCTAGGCTCCTAGCAATAGCCTTACATACCAGGTAGTGCTAGGAAAAGGACAAGAAATTCTCTCCCACCTAAAATAACCACAGATACAAGACAGAGTTTTATGTCACAGAGAGCAGGTGAAGGAATTCTGAGAAAACCCTAATCCCAAGGTCCAGGCATACAGAGCCTGCCTAAGAGTAAGGCTAGACCATAAATGGAGAGCTCCTCCACCCCGACACAAGCCCAAATCCAATTAACAAATAACAGTAGTTTAACACTGGGAAGAGCAAGAAAGTGAAGAGAGACTTCCTCCGTGGCTCAGGCAGGCAGGTAGAACAGGAACACTGAGAAAAATCATCTAGTACTCCAGGTCCCACTCTAAGCACAAGGAATAACTACCACCACTGAGGAAATTTGAAACCTGTGATGAGTTGAAGGTAACCATAGCAACAAAACTCAAATCTAGCTCAACTCCTGAGTAGGTGGATTCGACCTCCTCACTAAAGACATGAAAGAAGAAGCAGCATGCCTCTTAAGAGGCAAAAATATTATTTAATCCAGTCTCTTTAGTTATTCTACATACCATGTCCAGCATTCAATTAAAAAGTATAAGATACACAAAAAAGCAAGATAAAACACACCATTGTCAAATGTCAACCAACAGAAGCAAACACAGACATGACTTAGATGTTGAGACTACTGAACAAAGATTTTAAAATAACCATGATTAACATGTTAAAGGATCTAGTGGAAAAGATGGAAAGATGCATGCAGAGATAGGAAACAAGCAGAAAGAAGGAAACTATAAAAAAAGAGTCACATGGAAATGTCAGAAATTTAAAAACACATTATTAGAAATGAAGAATTCTTCTAATGGTCTCATTAGCAGACAAAATGCAGTAAATCTAAAGAGATTAATAGAAAGCACCAAACTAAAACACAAAGAGAAAAAAGAATGAAAATAGGAAATTTAAAAATAAGAAAAATAGAGCTGTGGGACGATTTCAAATAGCTTAAGATATATATAACTGAAGTTCAAGAAGGAAAAATAAGAAGCAGAAATATTATAGAGATAATGATCAAGAATTTTCCAAAATTAATGACAAACAACAAACCCCAGATCCAAGAATTCCAGAGAACTTCAAACAGGATATTTTGTAGAAAAGGAAAAGAAAAATAAAGCCACCTAAACATTGCATAGTCGAACTACTGAAAAACATTTAAGACAGAGAAAAAAGAAACATTGCATTTAGAGAAAGAAAGCTAAGTAAAAATCTAAAGTAATATCACTTATGTAATTTAAAACCATAAAAATAAATCATAACCCTCATCTTGGCAACTTATATGCTTGATGTTACCTAAGAATTTTGTCTCTCTGATTTGACTGTAGATGTTAAGGAAAGAGGCATATTCTTACCCTTTTATTAATATGACCTTTGTCCCCTTGCACAATACTGTACAAAGCAAGGATATTCAATAAGAGCTCCTGACTTGGGAGCAGATTTACTTTTTGCATGGTTTTGCATAGCATTACTGAACCTCTTTTTTTAACAGAATATACACAGTCTAAAAATATAAAAGTTTGTTTTTTTGGTTTTTGTTTTTGAGTTGGAGTCTCACTCCATCGTCAGAGTGAGACTCCAACTAAAAAAAAAAAAAAAAATTTAAAAATTTAAAAAAAAAAGAAAGAAAGAAATAAGAGATAAGCATTTGGGGGAATGGCTCTACTTTTAGCAAAATGAGATCATGGAGTCTCTCCACTTTGATATTCCCTTTCCCCAGCAGGTATATGTTAATTTTTTTGCATTTTCTTTTATTCCAATAGCCTTAGGGGGTAAAAGTAGGTTTCCGTTATACAAATACATTGTACAGTGGCAAAGAAGCCTGAATTTTAAGTGTTTCCACCACCCCCACTTGTGCACATTGTACCTGACAGTTGATATTTCATCCCTTTACTTCTTACCATCCTCTCCCTTCTGGGTTTCTAATGTCAATTATTCCATTCTATATGCCTTTGAAGATCCTTAGTTTAGCTCCACTTATAAGTGAGAACATGTTGTGTTTGCTTTTCTGTTCCTGCGTTAGGATGATGTTCTCCAGTTCCATTCAAGTAGCTGCAAAAGGCATTATTTCATTCTTTTTTATTGCTGAATAATATTCCATGGGAATATTATATATATATACACATCACATTTTCATTATCCACTGATCAGTTGATGGGCATTTAGGTTGATTGATTCCACATCTTTGCAATTGTGAATTGTGCTGCAATAAACATCTGGGTACAGGTGTCTTTTTTGTATAATAACTTGTTTCTTTAGGTAGCTACCTAGTGTGGGATTGCTGAATTGAATGATAGATCTACGTTTAGTTCTTTGAGAAATCTCTGTACTAAGTTCCATTGAGGTTGTATTAATTTGCACTCCTACAAACAGTATATAAGTGTTCCCTTTACACCACATCCATGCCAGCCTCTATCTTTCTTTAAATGGCCATTTTGATTGGTGTATGGTGGTATCTCACTGTGGTTTTAATCTGAATTTCCCTGATGATTAGTGATGTTGAGCATTTTTTCATATGTTTTTCTTGCCCATTTGTATAACTCCTTTTGAGAAAAGTCTGTCCATGTCATTTACCCACTTTTTAATGGGGCTGTTTGTTTTTTCTTGTTGATTTGTTTGAGTTATTTGTAGATTCCATGTTAGATGTATACTTTGTAAATATCTTCTTTCATTCTACAGGTTGCCTATTTACTGATTATTTCTTTTGCTGTGCAGAAGATTTTTAGTTTAATTAAGTTCCACTTATTTATTTTTGTTTTTGTTGAATTTGCTTTTGGAATTTTAACCATAACTTCTTTGCCTAGGTCAATATCCAGAAGAGTTTTTCCTAAGTTTTCTTCTAAAATTTTTATTGTTCCAGGTCTGGCATTTAAGTCTTTAATACACTTTGAGTTAATTTTTGTATATTGGGAGAGAGAGGGATCAAGTTTCATTTTCTTGCATGTAGCAATCCAATTTTCCCAGCATAATTTGTTGAATAGGGTGTCCTTTCCCTAGTATATGTTTTTTTCTGCTTTATCAAAGATGGGTTGGTTGTAGGTATTTGGGTTTATTTCTGGATTCTCTATTCTGTTCCATTGGTCTATGAGTATGCACCAGTATCGTGCTATTTTGGTTACTGTAGCCTTGTAGTATAATTTGAAGTCAGGTAACGTGATGCCTCCAGCTTTATAATTTTTGCTTAAGATTGCTTTAGCTATTCTGGCTCTGTTTTTGTTCCATATGAATTTTAGGATCAGTTTTTCTAATTCTGTGAAAAATTACATTGGTAGTTTGATAAGGATAGTGCTAAATCCATAGATCACATTGGATAATATGGTCATTTAGCAATGTTGGTTCTTCTAATTCATGAGCATGGGATATTTCTCCATTTGTGTCCTCTACAGTTTCTTTCCTCAATGTTTTGTAGTTCTCCTTTTAGAGACCCTTCATCCCCTTAGTTAAATATATTCCTAGGGATTTTAGTTTTTTGGCTGCTATTGTATATAGAATTAAATTCTTCATTCGATTCCCAGTTTAGTTACTATTTGTATTTATCAGTGCTACAGATTTATGTGTATTGATTTTGTATCCTAAAACATTGCTGAATTCATTTATCAAGTTCAGGAGTCTTTTGGAGAAGTCATTAGGTTTCTCTAGGTATAAGATCATATCATCAGCATACAGAGCTAGTTTGATTTCTTCTTTTCCAATTTGGATACCTTTTGATTTCTTCTTTTCCAATTTGGATACCTTTTATTTCTTAGTCTCTTGGCTGGTTGCTCTGGCTAGGACTTCCAGTACTATGTTGAATAGCAGTGATGAAAGTGAGCATACTTGCCTTGTTCCGGTTCTGAGGAGAAATACATTAAACTTTTCTCCATTCAAGATGACATTGGTTATGGCTTTTGTTATTTTAAGGCATGTTCCTTCTACACCTCTTTTGCTAAGGGTTTTTATCATGAAAGGATGATAGATTTTATCAAATGCTTTTCTGCATCCATTAAAATGATATGATTTTTGTTTTTAAGTCTGTTTATGTGGTGGATCACATTTATTGACTTGTATGTGTTGAACCATCCTTGCATCCCTGAGAGAAAGCTTACCTAATCATGGTTGACTTTTTTAATGTGCTTTGAATTCAGTTTGTTAGTATTTTATTAAGGATTTTTGCATCTGAGTTCATCAAGGATACTGGTCTGTAGTTTTCTTTTTTGCTGTTGTGTCCTTTCCTGGCTATGGTATTAGGGTGATACTAGCTTCATAGAATGAATTAAAGAGAATTCCCTCTTTTTCAATCTTCTGGAATAGCTTCATTAGGATTGGTACCAGTTCTTAATTGAAAGTTTGGTAGAATTCAGCTATGAGTCCATCAAGTCCTGGACTTCTTTTTGTTGGGAGACCTAATTACTATTTCAATCTTGCTACTCATTGTTGGTTGGTTCAAGGTTACTATTTCTTCCTGATTCAAAGTTGGGGGTTGTATGTTTCCAAGAATTTATCCATTTTCTCTAGATTGTCTAATCTGTTTGCATAGAGTTGTTCATAATAATCTTGGATTATATTTGTATTTCTGTGATATCAGTTGTAATGTCTCCATTTTCATTCCTGAATCTTTTCTCTTCATTTCTTAGTCTAGCTAGTAGTCTATTAATTTTGCTCATCTTTTCAAAGAACAAACTTTTTGTTGGTTTTTTTTTTTTTCCAATTTCATTTCATTCTGCATTGATCTTTGTTATTTATCTTTCTCTGCTAGCTTTGGGTTTGGTTGCTCATGTTTTTCTAGTTCCTCGAGGTGTGACATTAGGTTGTCAATATGTAATCTTTCAGTCTTTTTAATGTAGCCCTTAAGCACTATAAATTTTTCTCTGAGCACGGCTTTGGCTGTGTCCCAGAGGTTTTGATAACTTGTGTGATTGTTGCCATTTATTTCAAGGAATTTTTAAATTTCCAGCTTGATTTCATTGTTGACCCAAAGATAATTTAGCAGCATATTGTTTTTAATTTCCATGTATTTGTTTGGTTTTGTGAGTTCTTCTTGAAGTTAATTTCTAGTTTTATTCCATGTGGTCTGAGAAGGTATTTGATATAATTTCAATTATTTTGAATTTGTTGAGACTTGATTTGTAGCCTATCAAATGGTCTATCTTGGAGAATGTTCCATGTGCTGATGAGAAAAAAGGAATATTCTGTAGTTTTGGGATAGAATATTCTGTAGATGTCAGGTCCATTGCTCTAGGATCCAGTTTAACTCCAATGTTTCTTTGTTGACTTTATGCTTTGATGATCTGTCTATTGTCATCAGTAGAGTATAGAAGTCTCTCACTATTAGTGTATTGCTGTTATCTCTTTCATTAGGTCAAGTTGAATTTGTTTTGTAAGGCTTGGACCTCTAGTATTAGATGTATATATATTTTAAATTGTTATATCTTCTTGTTGGATTGATCCCTTTATCATTATATAATAACCTTTTTCACTGTTCTTAATTTAAAGTCTGTTTTATGTAATATGAGAATGGCTACCCTGCTTGTTTAAGGTTTCCATTTATGTGAAATATTTTTCCCACTCCTCTTCCATGAATCTATAGACTTGTGTGTTAATTGGGTCTCCTGAAGGCAGAAGATATTTAGATTGTGCTTTTTTAGCCGTTCTTCCAATCTACATCTTTTAAATGGGGTATTCAGACAATTTGTGTTCATGGTTAATAATGATATGTAAGGTACTATTCTGTTCATCATGTTGGTTGTTACCTGGTTGCTTTTTTTTTTTTAATTCCTCCCTATTGTGTTGGTATTCTATAAGCCCTGTGAGCTTTATGCTTTCTGGCTTTTTCTTCTGATGTATTTCAACCTTTTGTATTAATATCTACAACTCTTTTGCATTTTTTATAGAGGGTGACAAATTCCCTCAGTGTTTGCTTGTCTGAGAAAGACTTTATTTCTTCTTAACTTATGAAACTTAGTTTTTCAGAATACAAAATCCTTGGCTGACTGTTTTTCTATTGGAGGAGATTGAAGATAGGGCCCAATCCCTTCTGGTTTATAGAGTTTCTTCTGAGAAGTCTGCTGTTAGTCTGATAGATTTACTTTTGTAAGTTATTCATGCTTTTGTCTCACTGCTCTTAGAGTTCTTTCCTTCACATTGACTTTGTATAATCTGATGACTGTATGCCTTAGGGATGACCTTTTTTACAGTGAATCTTCTGGGGGTTCTTTGGGATTCTTGTATCTGAATGTTAAATCTCTGGCAAGGCCAGGGATGTTTTCCTCAATTACTCCCTCAAATAGACTTTCCAAACCTGGTACTTTCTCTTCTTCCTCAGAAACACCTATGATTCTTAGATCTGGACATTTTATATAATGCCACATTTCTTGAAGTCTTTATTCCATTCTCTTGGTTCTTTTTATTTTTATTGTTGTCTGATTGGGTTAATTCAAAAGCCTTATCTCCAAGTTCTGAGATCCTTTCTTCTATTTGTTCTAGTCTACTGTTAAAACTTTCCACAGCATTTTGAACTTCCCTAGATCCCAGATGCTTGGCTTTTTTTTTTTTTAACGCATCTCTTTGCAGAATTTTTCATTTATGTCCTCAATAGTTTTTTCATTATTTCTTTATGCTAGTTTTCAACTTTCTCTTGTATCTCACTGAGCAATTTCATAATCAATCTTTTGAATTATGTCTGAAATTTCAAAGATTTCATTTTGGTTAGAGTCCATTGCTGAGGAGTTAGTGTGGTCTTTTGGGAGTGTTAAATAACTGTTTTTTCATATTGTCAGAATTTTTTTCTGGTTCTTTATCATTTGGGTAGACTATTTCTTCTTATTTGAGGTTGGGAGCCAACCTCAAATACAGGGTTGCCTTGATTATATATAACCTTGATATGGTGAGTTTCTCAACTGCCAGTTGTGGTAGTGCTATGCTGGGTATCTGTACAGGCTCAATGCATCCTGAGTGGCCAAGGTGGCTTGGATAGTGGTCTGGGATCACAACTGGGGTCTGGGATCAGAACTTCCTAAAAGCTAAGATATTATATCAAATGAAGTGGGCTGTACCTGTTGACCTCTAACCAGGAGGTAGCACTTGTGGGAGAAAGCCAGGTGCGATGGTGGCTGTAGGCTTTCTGCTTGTCTTGTGTTGCCCACAGGAAGTACCCAGCTGACCTAAGCAGTGGGTGGGGCTATGGGGACTACCCAAGTTGTCTATCTGTTTTGAGCTTTTAAAAGGGATGCAATGATCATTAGAGACTACTACGTACACTTGTATGGAAACAAACTTGAAAACCTTAAGGAAATGGAGGACTTTCTGACATCACACAACCTACCTAGGTTGGAACAAGAAGAAATTGAGACCCTAAATAGACCAATAACAATCAAGGAAATCAACTACATAATAAGAAAACTTCCTACAAAAAAAAGCCCTGGTCCAGATGGCTTTCCAGCAGAATTCTACAAGACATTTAAGGAGGAGCTGATACCAATCCTACTGAAGGTATTCCAGGCGATTGAAAAAGATGGAACTCTCCCCAAATCATTTTACGAAGCCAACATCACATTGATACCCAAGCCAGGTAAAGACCCAACAAAGAAAATCAGGCAATATCTTTGATGAACATAGATGCTAAAATTCTCAACAAGATCCTAGCAAACCAGATTCAGCAATACATCTCAAAAATCATCCATCATGACCAAGTAGGCTTCATTCCTGGGATGCAAGGCTGGTTCAACATTCGTAAAACCATAAATGTAATTAAATATATCAACAGATGTCAAAACAAAAACCACACGATCATATCATTAGATGCAGAAAAAGCTTTTGATAAAATCCAGCACCCCTTCTTGATAAAAACCCTTGAACATCTAGGCATACGGGAAACATACCTCAAAATAGTAAAAGCCATCTATGAGAAACCCAGAGCCAGCATACTCCTAAATGGACAAAAATTGGAACCATTTCCCCTGAAAAATGGAACAAGACAAGGATGCCCACTCTCACCCCTCCTGTTCAACATACTATTGGAAGTCCTGGCTACAGCAATCAGAGAAGAGGAGGCAATCAGGGGTATCCAAATAGGAAAAGAGGAAGTCAAGTTATCTCTCTTTGCAGATGATATGATTGTGTACCTTGAAAACGCAAGAGAATCTATCAAAAGCCTCCTTACATTGATAAAGGCCTTTGACAAAGTCTCAGGATACAAAATAAATGTACAAAAGACAATCGCATTTCTCTACACCAATAATAAACAAACAGAAACCCAAATAAAAAACACAATTCCATTCACAATAGCCACAAAAAAAATGAAATACCTTGGCATCTTCCTAACCAGAGACGTGAAAGACCTTTACAATGAAAATTACAAAACACTCTCAAAGAAATCAAAGATGACACAAACAAGTGGAAAAATATCCCATGCTCATGGATTGGAAGAATCAACATTGTGAAGATGTCCATCTTACCTAAGGCAATCTACAAATTCAATGCAATACCCATCAAATTACCAGCAATATTCTTCTCAGACCTAGAAAAAACAACACAGGAATTCATATGGAAGCACAAACGCCCAAGAATAGCCAGAACAATCCTCAGCAAAAAAAAACAAAGCAGGTGGTATCACATTACCAGACTTCAAACTTTACTATAAAGCGACAATCATCAAAACAGCTTGGTATTGGTACAGGAACAGGCATATAGATCAATGGAGATTCCAGAAGCAAAACCTCAATTTCTCAACCAACTCATCTTCGACAAAGCCCCCACCACCTACCACTGGGGAGAGGAGAACCTATTCAGTAAATGGTGCTGGGAAAACTGGCTGATCACATGCAGAAGATTGAAACAGGACCCCTATCTATCCCCATGCACAAAGGTTAACTCCAAATGGATCAGAGACCTAAATGTAAAACCTCAAACCATAAGAACCTTAGAAAAGGAAGGAAATACCCTCATGGAAGTTGGAACTAGCATCCAATTCCTGAACAAAACCCAAAACCCACAGGTCATAAGAAAGTATTTGCCAACACCAGGTGTGACAAAGGCTTAACATCTTGGTTCTACAATGAACTCAAACGTGCTGAAAAGAAAAAAACAAACAACCCCATTATAAAATGGACAAAAGATATGAACAGACACTTCTCAAAGGAAGACATCCGAGCAGCCAACAGATGCTGGAACTAGACAAGAAATGTTCAACCTCACTAATCATCAGGGAGATGCAAATCAAAACCACACTGAGACACCACCTAACTCCAGCCAGAATGGCAATTATCAACAACTCAAAAAATAACAGCTGCTGGAGAGGGTGTGGCGAAAAGGGAACACTTCTACACTGTTGGTGTGAGTGTAAACTAGTGCAACCTCTGTGGAAAGCAGTGTTGCGATTCCTAAAAGCTCTAAAAATTTACCTTCCATATGACCCCGCAATCCCCCTACTGGGAATATACCCTGAAGAACTCAAATCACTCTATAAAAAAGATACCTGCACATGTATGTTTATCGCAGCATTGTTCACAATAGCAAGAACCTGGAAACAACCATGTTGCCCATCAAAAGAGGACAGGATTTTAAAAATGTGGTACATATACATGATGGAATACTACGCAGCCATAAAAAAGAACAAAATCATGAATTTCGCAGCAACCTGGATGGAACTAGAGTCTATAATACTGAGTGACCTCTCACAGAAACAAAGATCCGAGTATCACATGTTCTCACTCATATAATGGACCTTGAACATCCAATGTAATACTATAAGAAAATGACTGACGTTACTGGGAAACTATGCGGGGGGAGGGAGATGGGATTAACAGTAGCAAATATCTGTCTGGGGATGGGGAAACACCTCTTATCAACAGGGTGCCTGAATGAAACGTAATTGTATACCTAACCCTTAACTGTACCATAATAAAAAATATTAAAGAAAAAAAATACCAAAAAGGTTAACCCAATATGTAGCCATATAATCTAACTAATTTACCAAGCAAGAAACCAAGAAAGTAGTAAAATGAAAAAGACCTGCTATTGGCTTCTTAAATAAATATTTACGAAAAACAATTTGGGGCAAGAAGATTCCAGAGGTTCAAAAGGAATGCTACAAGAAGACACTAGTCTTAACTAGTGGGATGCTGGAAATTGAGCAGTCAATTCATCAACTTAGGAGTGCAAAAGTAGAAGTGGGTATACACATGAGAGGCCCTCTTGAAGCAAAGAAGCAGTATCACAAATCACAGCTTCTTTTTTTTTTTTTTTTTTTTTACATACGAATGTGAATTTATTTGAAAATAGCATCTTTGCAGATATAATCTAGTTACAGTGGAATCACACTGGGTTAGGGTGAGCCTTAAATCCAATGAGTGATATTGGTTTTTTTGTTGTTGTTTGTTTGTTTTTAATCAATATTTTTTATTATGATTTTGTGGGGTACAGTTAAGGGTTAGGTGTACAATTACGTTTCATTCAGGCACCTTGTTGATAAGAGGTGTTTCCCCATCCCCAGACAGATATTTGTGACTGTTAATCCCATCCCCCTCCCACAGCTTCTTTAAATGTCACATACAAAGGAAAAACAACTTTTGTAAATTCAAGAGTATTGAAAGACCTGTTGGGCATGCATTATATTTTATATAATCTCTTTGTACAGGAAAGCAGTAGGCAAAGGATTTATATGTGTCTGTAATTATGAAGGATACAGATAGATTTATTAGATCCTTTAACCTAAAATTGTCTCACCAACATTTTCCAATGGATAAGACTGTTACACTTCATGTTAGTAAACAGAAAAAGTGGCTCCATACAATACCAAGGATGGCCAGTGCTCAGCTGTTTAGACGTCATGATATGAATTAGTTGACAATATTTTTGCTTTATTTATTTGGACCTTGTTTTCTTTTTGCTCACCAGGCTTACTAAAACAAGAAGAAAATACAATAAATAAAAAATTAAAGTCATGTTATCACCCAGAAATCATTATTTTCAGATAAAAACCTGTTATATAGACACATGAATTGCTCCCATTTGTATTTATGTGTGTATATATGCAATGTCTCCTTTCCTATAAGGAAATCACTCTGAATGCATTTTTGATCATTTAAAAATAAACAGTATAACATTTATATATTTTCATGATAATAAATATCAATCAACAGCTTAAAAAAAAAATAAAAATAAAAGGGATGCAGGAGAGAAATGCTCAAGTTCCCCACCTCTGTGCTCTATTGGCTACCAGGTGGGGATTGGGAAGAAGTCCCTGGCCACTGGGGTAACCCTGTTTATTCTTCAGGAGCTACAAAAGAGCTACTCTTTTGAGTTTACACAGAACTGAAAGGTTGCTAGGACAAAGAGTCCCACCCAGCTTCCCTACCTTAGCCTCAGGCAGTCTGTATTCAAAATGTAAAAATGTAGCCCTAGGTCTTCTCTCTGGAGCCATCCTGGCCAGAAACTGTCTGCCACAGCAGAATTTGCCCTTGGAATACCCATTACCTCCCAGAAGTCAGGCTCTGAACAAGAAATATTCTTTTAAGGTATCAAAACAAACAACTCTATATACATCCAAAGTAAAAAGGTAGTGGGCACCAAGGGCTAAGTTCCCAGGAAATGGCTGCTGGAACCACCAAGGGCTTTTTTTCCCTGCACTACTTCACGTAGGTTTCAACAGAGTATGGCTGTAAGACAGGCATTTTCCCATGAGGGACTGGACTCCCACGAGCCTCAGGGGGACTTCGAAGTTCATGCCAGAAGCACAGAACTCTTGAATTTCCCTCACTCACCTCCCCGTTGCATCTGGAAGTTGATCATGGTGTGTATGGTGATTCAGGTGAGGCTGACTAGTTCCAACCCAGACTAATCGATTTTTCTCTTCTTTGCACTCTGTGTGAAAGAACATAAGATGGAGTTGATATACGCAATGAGTAGTCATTTTAACACTGCCTAGTTTTCATGTTATTCTAGTAGTTCACTTTAGCTTACCCTCTAATCAAGCCAAGAACAGAACCAGTTTCTCAGAGGTAGCTACTGATAATTGTTTTACAACCCTCTCCATACCTTGTTTACACTAATTAGCTTTTCTATTTCAAGTATTTGCAGCCACTTATAAGATCCAGGTTAATCTAATCAGTCCTTCATGACCCAGACCCCATCAAGATGGCAACAGTCATGTGACTAGCCCGCCCATCTGCCTGCCATCCATCACCTGACATCAGTACCTGTGCTTACCGGCCCCTCCATGATGATGTGAGCAGACTGCCACCCAATCACCTTATCAACCTGCCCCCATCAAAAGGAAAGTTTAAAAGGCATTCAACTTCCAACAGCAGTCATCATTGCTATGTTAAACTCTAGTGTGTCCACATGGCTCCTTGAGCTATGGTTGGCATGTTTTTCTAAGTTTTGGCCCACTCCCCTATCTCTATCTCTATCTCTATCTCTCTCTATCTCCCTCCCTCTCTCTCTCTTTCTCTCTCTCTCTCTCTCTCTAATTTACTTTCTAGCCATTGCTTTGTTAAACTCTGGTGTGTCCACATGGCTCTTTGAGCTATGGCCGCCATGTTCCTTAGCTTTGGCTCTCTCCCCTACGTTGGGGAGTTAAATCTCTCTCTCTTTCTCTCTCTCATTCTCTAATTTACTTTCTAAATAAACTATATTTTCCAATTTAACTGCTGTGCAATTCTTTGCATCTTTTGTGCGCCACCAGATCATAAACCAAGGCACACTCCCACTGGGTCTGACCTAACATTTTGGAGATATTTGGATATCTCCAAATATTTCACCTCACATTTGGAGATATTAGAATATTTCTAACCTAACACTACGAATTTTATCACTTCTCTAATGAGTCCCAAGTGTGCTGCTGGTCCCCTTCCTCTCTGAATGCTGTGTGCTCATTATTTTGGTTTACTCCATGGGAGAAACATACTGTAGCTGCTTCTTGTCAGCCATCTTAATACTATCTCGCTCTGAATTTTTTATTCATCCATGTATTGTCTTGTTATCTACAATTTCCTATGTGTGTTTTGTCTTTTCCTCCACAAACATATTTTAGATTATTCAAAATAAGGTTTGTAATGTCTATATTTTACATCCCTAACACCACGGGTGTATAAGATGCTTGGTTACTGATGTTACTATGATAAAATATGTCAGAATGTCCAGCTCTGCCCTGCTATCCATTCCCAAGAAAAGTGAACTTATAGTAAAAGATGTGAAGTACACTGTTAAGCTTCACCCTGACTTCCATCCTTCTGCTCAGTCGCTTGTTTCTGCTGGTCTGTTTTCTTTCTAGCCTCACATCAGTCCCAGCCCAAGGCCAGATCTAGGGTTTCTTGATGTATTTTTCTCTCTCTAGTTCCCCAACTATCACTTATTCACCACTTGATGGCCTGTTCTCTTCTCCTCTCTACAGGCACCAGGTTTGTTCAGCTATGCTTTCTGGGACCTTCTTTAGTTCCCTCTGGACTCCTCAAAGCTACATACTCACTTCTAATTCCAGCCCCAGGAGTCAGGCTCTGGACAAGGAGTAATCTTAAAAGGTATGAAAACAAACAAATCTCTATATAAAGCCAAAGTAAAAAGGTGATATTATTGGTATGTAAACCATTCTTCTACTAGGATTATATTCAAATTAAATACAGCAAAGTTTCATACAACAAATATCTATAAAATCAAATAACATAATTCCAAAATTATTAGTTTAGCAGACTGTTTAAATAAGTGGAATGTTTAGCCTGCCAGTCTCCCATACAAGTAGAATAATTATTTCACAAAAACTAGTAACATTCTAAAGACTGGGATTTGCCAGTGTGCTCTTGAAAATATGTTGCTCCTATGAAAATTCTGAGGATCTGAGCTCAAAAGATGAGAAACACTGAAGTGTTTAATCAATTTCCTTGACCCACCCAAGGTGTTACAGTCTGTTCTCTTTATTCTTGGTAGTTATGTTCTATGAAGTCACTGAAATTAGCAAACACTGAGTCATTACTCCTAGGGGAAATACAGAGTAGGGTTCTTGGGAGCCTCTGGTCACAACATTTTCATCAACCAATCAATACATAACCTTGTTTTATGTGTTTCTGTTTAAAGATACCTTATTTAATATATTATTGATTCATCAACATTGAGCTCACAGCCAACAGCATTATAACTCATGCCTGAACAAAGCTTATCTAGCATACATACTTTCCCTGTAAGGCACATCACAGCCTTCTTGTACTTAGGAACATTAGACAGTACTGTGCTTGCGGAGGGGAGGCATTTCAAACAGCAAAATTACTTTTTTTAAAAAAGCACAAAAATATGGAAAACATAGCACTAAATAGACTACAAATTAAAAAACATTTCTCTGGGAGAGCTGAAACAAGAAGAACACCACCCAAATCAACATCAGGTGGGATCATGCATGACAGATGACTCAATTCTTTGTCACTCTACACATGTCCACAAGTGACTGCAAAAGCACCAAGTACTGATTTGGGAGTTACAAAGAAATTTTTGAAAACAGGCAATTTCACAAATACAGAATTTATAATAATAAGGATTGATTGCATCCCCAGCTCAAATGTCTTCCTCAATAGCCTAACTTGATATATACCTTTCACCTCATCTCTCCTCGCAAATTTTCAGTTATTGATCTTCTTACTTACTCATAACCTCCCCTCTTGGTTCCAATGCACATCCTCAGGGGAACAAGGCTGGGGAGGCACATCCTGCTACATCCTGCCATGGCTAGGACTTCCACAATGCTCACAATCACTCCTGTTTTAACATTTACAAAACCTAAATTCACATCCCATTATCACTTCCTTCTGAAACAACTAGTATTTTCAAAATCTATAACCTCTCATTGAAAAGGCTTAATTGATAGGTCTCTGAAGTTAAGGTGATTGTCCGGGTCATTTGCTTCCAAGTTATTTAGTTCATTTTTTTTTAATGTTTTTTAAGTTTAGGAAATTCTCAATAATTACCTCAATTCTGCTTTCCTTTGCTAAGATAAACTTGGTCCTATACCGCCTACTTCTTGTACCCCACTGAAAGTATCAAGCCTATGGGCCTCTTTTCTTTGAACATATTGAGGTTGTCCATTTTTTTAAAAAAGGCTATGATTAATCACAGGCAAGCTCACATATTTTATTGACTGGTTGATTTAGCTCCCTCTATAACTGAAGGAAGAGGAGATCAAGGAAACTAAAATTCTAAAGTCTAGACACATTGAACTAGATTCAGCACCTCTTGAACAGAAGGGTGTTGTAAGGCTCATAGGATGCTTAAAGACAAGCTGTCTCCAACAGAATATTAACACATCCAAGGCTTGGAAGGAATCTTAGTGGTCTCTGCCTCTAAATTATGGGCACCATCAGAATAGGAACTAGGGTTGTTTTTTTTTCCACCACTGTCAGTCCAGAATCTGCACTTTGGCATATTGTAGACACTAAAAAAAATGTTTACAGTTATTTCTCAGCAATAAAATAAATGATATTTAAAGCAGTGTGTACTGAATGATCTATCGCACACACAAGGAACTGAGTATCACATGTTCTCACTCATAAGCGGACCTTGAGCAATTATCATAATAATATAAGAAAGGGAAATTGCCAGGGGCGGGGGTGGGATTGGAAGTAGTGGGAAACTGCCAGGAGGGAGTATACCTCATCAACAAGGGTATCTGCATAATGAACATTTGTATACCTAACCCTGAATTGTACCCCACATCTTTAAGATTAAAAAACTTTAAAAATAAAAAATAAAGCAGTGTGGAGGAATCTCAAAGATATGCTGACTGAAAGAAACCTTACACAAAAGATGCATATTAGACAATTCCATTTCTACAGAGATCTAGAACAGGCAAAACTAATCTATAGTGGAAAACAATCACAGTAGTGGTTCCCTGGGTGGGGGAGGGATGTAAGTTGGAGATTGCCTGGGATGGGAGCCGAGGGAACCTTCTGGGATGATAATAATGTTCTACATTCTGAAAGAAGTTTGGGTTATACAAGTGCATGCACATGTCAAAACTCATAGAATGGCACACTTGTTTGTGCATCTCATTGTATGTAAACTTTGTCTCAATATTTATGTGACCAAACAAGTATAGTAAAATGTTGTTAATATGAGAATCTAAGTGGTGGGTATATGGGTCTTCACCATAAAATTCTTTCAACTTTTTTGTGTATTTGAAAATATTTCTAATAAAATGTTTGGGGCAGAGAAAAGGAAGTGGGAATCACACATTCTAAAAACATTCGAAAAGTATATGTAATAAAATGAATCTTTCCCCAGTTTCCCACCAGAAGCCTGTATTCCCTTCACTTTGTCCTCATCAAGTGGTCTACAGATCAGTGATTTCATGGACCAGCTGTAGCAGAATTACCACAGGAGCTGATAAAAACACAGATTCTGAGACCCATCCACACTGACAAAGTCAAAACCACTGGAGTATTTTTAACAAGCCTCTCACCCACTTTCTGATGTGTACTAGATTTGGAGTGACAGATCTGAATTATATACAACCACCCAAAGATTAGAAAGTTCTCCGGGTTGGCACATTTCATTCTAGGAAAATTGTATTAGAATTTTTTTTTTCCTTTCATTGAACTGAAATCTACCTCCCTGGAATCTTTCTCTCATTTATTCTTCTTATTTCTGGGGCCATAGACTGAATCCCTCTTCCTCATGATTACACTTATAGCATTCATTATTAGTGCTTATTATGTGGCATGACGTGGTACATTCTCTGCTAGACTCTATATGCAAAGTCTCACAGTAGGCTTGTGGATGTCATGCCCCAACCCCATCTTCCTTTGTTTTCTGATACCAAGTACTCAAGGTACCTTATGTGAAACCATGACATGACTTTTCAGTACCCTTACCATCCTTTTCTGAAAGTAGTTACAAAGTAAATCTCAGACATTTTGCTCTGCTGTGAAAGCGTTTATCTGATTCTCTTCTGAAAGGAGGTCTTGACAGAAGCAGAAACTAAACAACATAAAAAAGGGAGTCTGGAACCAGATAGAAAACAACCTTTGTCTACTTCACAGTTCTGAATAACACTAACTCTTCTTAAAGGGATATAATATGTTTCTCTATTCAGTCAAATAAAAGATCTCAAGTGATCTGGAAACCACTGTTTCTACTATTTACAATTTAGACATGTTTGACTGAAATTTAAAATTAATCCTTTCAGCTGCCATCATCCATGAGCTAAAAAAATATTTGTATAATATCTCAGTGTAAAATAATGTCACCTAGAGGTCTGTTTAATTTTGTTTTGAATAACATGTTCAAACATTCCTGTTAAATGCAGAACTTTAAACAGGCCGGATTGAAAGATTTTTTAATAAGATTTGAGGGGTAAAATCACCAAGTTACCTGGCATTTTTTCAATAGTTCACTTGAGATTTCTCAATTTTATAATTTTTAATCACTGGACTCTACTATGAATCAGATGGAGTTTCATTATTTGGTTACTTTTAGTCTAACCTTCACAAATGTTAGTATTCTTAGATGTGACACTTTTTTATGAATAAGTGGTTAATGGATTCATAATGTATTTTGTTAATGTATCCATAATATTTCTTCAACTGCTAATTTCAAAATTGGAGTTTTCTAAATATTCAGCATATTTAGCCACTGTTAGGTTGATCATGAAACTGCCATTTTTGTTGACCAAAACAACTCAGTCTAAAATTTACTTAATTTGGATTTTTAAAAATAAAGCAAAAGCGCTATCAATTAGCAACTTGACTTCTTATGCCTCTCACTGGAATAATTCTGAAATGCTTTCCTCTATACTATGAACTAAAGCATACTTTTCTACTATATATACTCCCTTTCATAATTTTGGAAGCTTATACCTGTATCTTCCTGTAAGACTATATTTCCACCTTTTTGACTCAACCACTCTAGAACAGCTACCCATTCCAACTTTGGAAAACCACAAGTTTACATGCAAAGTCAGGGATGACATTCAAAGGCAAGTTGGAGATAAAGGTGTTTTCTATTCATCGAAGTATTCTTGAAATTCTACTTCAAGTGGCTTTATGAACTTTTATATAGAAAGTATTTATTTTTATATATAAAGTACTCACGATCTGGCATGGAATTCTAAGGAATCCAGGAAAATTCAGCACCTGACAAGATCAGGAATTGATAGCATAGAAAGAACTTCAGATAGTAAATTAAATCTTTCCAAAAAGATATTTATTTTCTGAATAGCATCCAGATATCATGAAGAAGATATGGACAGAAGTTACAGAAAAGAGTTATATTTCTTTTGTCAATATAAAAAATAAGAAATATCATCTAACATAGAAATGATAAATGCTCATGGTGATAGATATTCGAAACACCCTAACTTGATCATTACATATGCTATGCATGTATAAAAATATCACATGTACGCCATAAATATGTGCAACTATTATGTATTAATTAAAATTTTAAAATAAATACTATCTAGAATAATTTACTATAAAATATTCTTTTAACCTATGTTCATGAATTTTCCAACTTGGATTTTTTTTTTTTTTTAGTCAGAATCTCATTCTGTTGCCCAGACTGGAGTGCAATGTCACAATCATAGCTATCCACAGCCTTGACCTCCTGGGCCCAGGTAATCCTGCCTCAGTCTCTCGAGTAGCTGGTAGAGAAAAGTGCTACCATGCCTGGATAATTTTTTATTTTTTTGTAGAGACAAGGCCTCGTTACTTTGCCCAACTTGGTCTAAAACTTCTGGCTTCAAACGATCCTGTCACCTCGGCTTCCCAAAGGGCTGGGATTACGGGCATGAGCCAACACATCTGGCCTCCAACTTGGATTAAATGTGTATTTTTAATCTTTTAGTGGCTAATTTCTTTCCAGAATCCACCAACATAAAATACTTTTCCCTTTCTGTGCTCTCTGCAGCTGCCGTTCTTTCAACCTTCATGTTGCCCTATCTTATTAATTAGTTTTGATACATACATACAACACATCTATATAAACACTCCTTAAGAAGACAGAATATGTCTTAAATACTTTTGTTTCTCCCTCAGGGTCTTGTATGTTGAAAACATTCTTGTACACCAGATCTGTCTTTTTTGTTTAAATTAACTGTTGTTTCCCCTTGACTGATTTAATTACCCTAATATGCATCTTCCTTAGTCCCTCTCTATGGCTATTTCTAGAAGTAACAGCCAAACAATATACAATGGTCTAGATATAGACCCACAATAATTTCATTTCAAATCTATAACTCAGGTGCTAAACAGTCATTCACTTGAAGAAGCTGTGTTCTGCGTACTTTTCCCAGAATGTTAACTAGTACTGCATTAAAAATTAATTAGGCATTAACTCAAAATGCCTAGTAGTCTATTCAGATATTTGGGCCTCAATTGTAATAATACAACAATATTTGATCATTTTAATCTTTTACAACGATGTCAATGGGCTCTATATATGGATTGACTCACTTCACTAAAGAAATTCACTTTCTGTGGGAAAATATAAGCTTAGTAGATTCAAATTTTTTATACAAGAACTGAAAAAATCTCTATGAGTAAAATCTTTCAAAAATATCTTCTGGCCGGGCTCGGTGGCTCAGCCTGTAATCCCGTGCCTTTGGGAGGCTGAGGTGAGTGAATTGCCTGAGTCCGTGGGTTCGAGACCCGCCTGGGCAGCGAGACCACATCTCCACAATAAATCAAAAAATCAGCCGGGCATGGTAGCGCATGCCTGTAATTCCGGCTATTTGCAAGGCTGAGGCGGAAGGATCGCCGGAGCCCAGCAGGTCGAGGCTGCGGTGGCCAGGAGCAGCCACTGCACTCCAGTCTGGGCGATAGAGTGAGACTCCAACTCAAAAAAAAATATCTTCTGCCTTGACCAGGCGCGGTGGCTCAGCCTGTAATCCCAGCACCTTGGGAGGTCAAGGCAAAAGGATTGCCTGGGGGTTCAAGACCAGCCTGGGAAGCTTCGTGAGACCTCATCTCTACAATAAATCACAAAAATTAGCCAGGCATGTTGGCATGTGTCTATAGTTCCAGCTACTTGGAAGGTGGAGGCGGAAGAATTGCCTAAACCAAGCAGGTCAAGGCTGTGGTGGCCATGAGCATGCCACTGCACTCCAGTCTGGGTGACAGAGTAAGACTCTAACCCCCCAAAAAAAATTTTCCTGCCTTAATTTCTGATTATTACTTTTGAGTAGAGTATGGATAGATTTCCAAAGCTAAAATCTAAGGCAATTTTCGAGATACTTTCTCTAAAATCACAATAATCATCAAAGTCATTGAAAATAGCTATTTTCAAGATTTGGAATCAAGGGCCTGGGTTTCAATTCTTGGTTCTGTGACTACCTTAAGCAGGGTGCACTTGAATAAATCACTTAATCTCTTCAAGCATGCCTTCTTGTATCTAGAGTGAGGAAACTTCTGCTACCTGCTCATCCACTCGAGAGAGATATTTTGAAAATCACATTATAGCAGGGTATCCCAACCAAGGCACTGTTGATATTTTGGGCGGGAGAACTCTTTGGGCACTGCAGGATGTTTAGCAGTAGGTCTGGTCTCTATCCACCAAAAGCCAGTGGCATGTGTGCACGCACATGTATACACACATATACAGACACACACATACACTCTCCCCCCCACTCAGTTGTAACAGTCAAGTTTCTTAAGATATTGCCAAATGTCAGGGGTCGGGGCAAAATCGCAACCACACTCACCCCTCTGCCCCATTGAGAATGACTGTCTTAAATGATTTCTATGAAAGCCTTCATTAATACATTGAAACATGGTATATACTGATCACCTATTACATGCCAGTCACTGTGGCCAAGTCCAATCAGATGTGATTCATGCCCCCAAACAGAGCAGATGAGTGAATCCATGTTAGCCTGGAGAGCAGTTTGGGAGCCTGTGAGGGCAAGAGGGGGTGGGGGAAGTGTAACATTTAGATATTAAAGAGTAGAAGCCACTGGGATTGATGATTAAATGGATGTGGGGAGATGAGTAACGCGAAGAGAGAAAAACAATTCTTACAATGCCAACATGGGTTCATTATTATTTATTACCTAAGTCAAAAGAAGGTTTCCATAAAAACAGGGACATTTCCCAAAAGAAAACGCATGCCACATAAATGTTCACAAAGTAAATATTGACTTCACGGTGAATGCTTTAATTTTAACTGGTGGGGAAACACACTTAGACAAAGTACTCCATTCTTCTATTCCATTTTCAGTACTATCTCAGAATTATCAAAACCAACAGAGGCCATTATCCCCATGCATAACTGGACTATCAACGTCCACAAAAATGGTAGGAAGGTGGTGAGGCACAATATGCATCATTTACAGCTTCTTTGTTTTATTCACTGACAAACACATTCTTTTAACATTGTCTAAGAGTTTTATGAGTCATTAACTTTAAAAACCCAAGTCAAATGCATTTGTACCAGCGCCAAAAGAAAATAAATCCTAAACCGAGGCAGGAATCAGCCTTTCCCCCACGACACTAGAGATGTGTAGCTTTTCAGAATATTATCTGCATGTGAGGTCCTCACAGAGGTGACTCGATCAGCCCCCACTCGCTGGAGCACAGCAAGGCAAACAACTATCCCATTATCTCATGGCACTTTTTAGTTTGTGTGAAACCAGGAAAGTTCAGTTTTGAGACACAGAACCCAGCATTCACGAAAGAAAAGCTAGTTAAAGGCTGCTAATGGGGCCCTCTGGCTCCTGGTCCTGAGAGGTATTTGGAGGAGGTCCATGTGCCTAACCACATCGATTTCAGATGAAATTCTCGTTGCAAACACACGTTACCCAACACCCCAAAATGTAGGAAAGCCTTCCTGGTTTTTAGAGCTTATAAGCCCCCTGACAATGGAATTCTGTGTGGAACTATCGAAGTTCAAGTAACAAAGACAATTTTTGAGTGGGTCAAAAATAGAAACCATTATTGGAGTATAAAAACATTTGAGTTACTTAAGAATCCACATTTCTAAGAAAAGCAGCCTTATTAAGCGACGTTTGCTCAATAGGCAATTTTCTCCATTTAATTTTCATAAATAGATCACTTTGAAATGTATTTCCCCTAACAAAGACTGAACATTAACAACAAATGATACAACATCTTCAAATTTTAATTAATGTCAAGAGCTTTATTTTGCTTCCAAGCATCTTATAAAGACATGTTATTAATATAATTTAATTTAAGGGGATAGGCATTTGTTTTCTATTTTTAAAAAGGTGGTTCTGAAATTCTGGCCCTGTCAACATCATTTAAACATTCCTATTCCATGCCTCAATATAATAAATTGAATCAGCATTTTAATTGTGCCCATGTTTTGTGGTTCCTGGCAGTACAAAAAGATTCTCTGTGAGTG
The DNA here is from genome assembly GCF_000164805.1 of Carlito syrichta. Classification (NCBI taxonomy): domain Eukaryota; kingdom Metazoa; phylum Chordata; class Mammalia; order Primates; family Tarsiidae; genus Carlito; species Carlito syrichta. Next base: position 38,509 of record NW_007256835.1, read on the forward strand.
CATGACTACCCCCACCAAAAAAAAAAAAAAAGCCCCGCTGAGTGATTAATTACTAGTCTGGAAGATATAAATATGTCTCTCAATAAAGACAGTATGGACTGCTGGAAGCTCTGGCTTTCTACATCTCCATGGGGTGCCTTAACTTAGCAGACATCCTCCTAATTCAAACAAGATTCTGGCTCCAGCATTCATGGGCAGCTCCACCATGATACACTGTTCCTTTATTGAGCAGTATATTTATTTTAATTAGCATCATTTTGTACATGTACAAAAATCAAAGGCAATCAGGCTCTTTATGTACAAATATATAGAATTCTCAAGATGTCTCTGTTTCTTAAGTAAGAAAGAACTGAGAACAATAGAAAATTATCTTGAATTTTTATTTTTTTCCTCGTCCTAGTGAGTATAACTTTGAATTTTTTTAAAAGTGCCATCTTTGTATACAAATATTGCAGTCTATACCCTGACATTACTCATACTTCATTCTGAGTTAAAAGTTTGGCCAAGAGACCATAAATTCGTAAACGAAGACACAAACCAGCGGGTCCATTTGGCTATGTTTAAACCTCACATCTACCATCTGAACTGAGAAGTCATCATGATTGTTAGTAGGGAGAGAAGCTTAGACAAAGGACTTGTCAGCCAGCTCCCCAACCTTCACACAGTGAAAACAAAAGTTGATGAAATTCCTATGACTGTTTCTACAAGGCCAAAGTAAGGTAAGAGGAATTAAATCATTTAAACCAGAAATTGCAAGCCAAGTCAACTAACTTGAACATAAAGATTAATACAAGAAATCAAGACTAGAAGCTGGCTCTTCTAAATTGGAGAATTCTCAGGTATAACTATTTAGATTAATACTATGTATCAGTGATTGCCACACAACTGAATGCACATCTCTGAAACCCTTTCATCATGCATAAAGGGTGGGCAGGCAAGGTGACAGGATCATATGTCATTCTGGCCAGTCTAGAAATCCAGACATCACGTCATTCTATTTGAAACAGAATGAAAGAAAAGTTTCCTAAAAAAACCAATATACAGTCTGTCAAGGAAAAATATCATTTGTATTCAGACTTCTACTCTCCTACTATTTATATCTTTACCTAGCCTTGTCCCAGATAGATCTTTTGAGGACAATCATCAAACATAAATGAAAAGATTAAACCACTCAAGCAAATATAAATCTGATCTGAACTTCTGTTGCAGACTGCAAAAATGGCCATAATATTTTAGCTCCTTCCATCAAGAGATAGAACCTATTCTCCCATCCCTAAAATCTGGGCTGGTTTTGTGGCTTGCTTTTGAATGTGCAAAAATGGCAACATATGAATCCTAAGCCTAAGCCTCAAGAGTCCTTGCAGCTTCCATTCTCAGATTCTTGGAACTCTGTGCCTTCCATGGGAACACACCTAGACTAGCTTGCTAAAGTTTGAGAGGCCATGTGGAGAAAGGCCCCAGTCATCTCAGCTGTTCCATATGTGGCTATAATAAACCAGTCAGCCACACAATCTATCAGTTGACTATAAGTACACAAGCAACCCCAGACGTGATTAACCATGCTTGGCCCACACCAGAAAACCAAACAGCTGAGCCCCACCAAAATTGTCAACCTGCAATATTATCAGTTACATTAAGTGGGTAATTTTTAAACTACTGACGTTTGGGCAGTTTGTTATGCAGAAATAGAAAATGATACAGGGTCTATAACCTCATAACTAAATTCTTTCCAGGTTGAAGCCCCAGTTTAAGTTTCCCGTTATGCTCACAGCCTTTATAAGGTACTAGCATATATATTCTTTTGACCTAGTTCCTTTTGAATTCTGATACCACTTTTTTTCTGTTACAAAATTTAGCACTTCAGTCAGGTACAGTAGCTCACACCTATAATTCCAGCACTTCGGAAGATTGAGGTGAGAGGATTGCTTGTGTCCAGGAGTTCAAGATCAGAGTAGGCAACACAGAGAGGCCTCGTCTCTACAAAAAATCCAAAAAATTAGCCAGGCGTGATGATGCACACCTGTAGTCCCAGCTATTCAGAAGACTGAGACAGAAGGAGTGCCTGAGCCCAGGAGGCAAGGCTGTGATCAGCAGTGAGTGTGCCACCGCACTCCAGCCTGGGTGACAGACTGAGATTCCAACTGAAAAACAAAAACAAAAATACAACAAAATTTAGCACTTCACTAACTAATGCCCCATATGATTTTCTAAGGCATATCTAAGTATATATGATTCACATTCAAATTGTGGGGTTTTTTGGTGACTATTGCTACATGCAGACAATTTCAATTTTAACTAGCTGTTTTCTGCTTTCTTATTATAAAAAAAGACAGAGACCATGTTTTATAGTAATTTTTATTATAACACATTACACACATAGTAGGTGTTCAATAAATGCTTGGTTTGATTTGAAAGTAGCTGGAGTTTGCAACAAGACCTTTAAACTTCATTTGCTAAACTTTTCTTTTTTGTAACATGCAAATATAGTAGCCTGTTTCCCCACAGGAGAGATTGAGTAATTTCTGAACTTCCTTCACATTCCTTTACAAATATAAAATATAATAAATTGCATAATAAGAAAGCAGGAGACAGCTAGATAAAATTTAAAATTTCTGTATGCAGCAATAGTCACAAAGAAACACAATTAAAAGACAGTGACTAGGAGAAAATAGTTATGATGGATTTAACAGAGAAAGAAGTAAAATTCAAAATACACAAAGAGTTCCTGTGAAGCAATAGAAAAAGGAAAACAACTCAACAGAAAACAGAAAAAAGTATAAACCGACAGTAGTAAGAAGTACACATTTAAAAACCTGAAAAGATGCTTAACCACACAGATAATCAGAAAAATGCTAATTAACATAAAGTGTTTTGGCAGTTTCTCTTACCCATGCCAGCTCTGGCATGACTCTCTATCTTTCCCTTCTTCTTTCTCAACTAAACTTTGTTTTAAAATTTTAAACAAAAAATAAAATAAGATGTTTTATCCACCAGATTATTAAGAAGTAAAAAGGATTAAACAAGATCTAATATTGGCGAATATATATGGAAAGGCTTTCTACACACTGTTGACAGGAGTACAGCGTGGCATAACTTGTAGGACAGTCAGGCCATATCTACCCAAATATTAATCAGGCACATACCTTTTAACCCAAAATATTCACTGAAAACTTGTTTTGAGTATTTAAAAACTGGAAAGCTAAATATCCATCAATACTCTCACGGGAAATATTGATTCATCCATAGATAGAAAACAATGCAAAAATTCAAAGAATTTGTAGGTACTAACATGCAAGATCAAGAAACATTAAGTTAAAAAGGCAGCCTGCCAAAGAATGTACATATTGCAATACCGTTTTTAAAAATAATGTCAAAGAATGTGCATAGTGAAATACCATTTTTACAAATAAGTGTACAAATGTGTAGGAAAAAGTCTAGAATGATACACACTAAAGTAACAGCTATGATCAGTTAATAGGATGGGGTGAGGGGGTTATTGAAAGAGAGAAGAAAGACAATAATTTTTATATGCCTATGTATTATTTGAATTTTCCACAGTCTATGGCTCAGAATTTTCCACAAGCATGGATTTATGTGAAATAAATGTGTTTATATTGCACATACCTGGGCAGGAGAAGCGGGTAGAGCAAAGAGAGATTCAACTGAGGAGACAAAGAAAGAGTTGGATCTTCACGGAGAAAGTCTTCACGTTTATCCTGGTTCAGACCAGTGGAGTGGTCAGCATTGCACATAGACTTGAACATGCACTAGCACTGGGTGCTCCTGTAACATGACTTCCTCCATGGCAGAGAAGAGGAGGCACCAGGTGGTGATCTGTGCTGGGGACCTTGTGTTTGGCCTCTCAGGACCACAGAGGATCATCCTCTCTCCTGGAATCTGGAATCAACAGAAACAAGATCAGTCTCTGAAAGCTGAACTTGAAAATCAACCCAAGCTGGATCAGAGGAGAGAGATGAGAAGCAATCTAAATAACGATTGTAGCAGTTAAAATTCCTAAGCCATCTCCCTGTGCCAAACACTGAGGAGTTTCACACTCCACACTTTACCTCATCTCCCTCCTAGCTTGTTTTTACTTTTTTTTTTTTTTTTTGAGTTGCTTTTACTTTATTGAAGGGAAAAATAAGTATAGAGTCTGGGCACAGTGGCTCAGGCCTATAATCTTAGCACTTTGGGAGGCTGAGGATTGCTTGACCCCAGGAGTTCAAGATCAGCCTAGGCAACATAGCAAGACTTCTTCTCTACAAAAAAATAAAAAGTAAGCTAGGTGTAGTGGTGTGTGCCTGTAGTCCCAGCTACTCAGCAGGCTGAGGCAGAAGGATCGCCTGAGACCAGGAGGTTAAGGTTGCAGTGAGCCATGATCGTGCCACTGGACTCCAGCCTGGGCAACAGAGTGAGACCCCAACTCAAAAAATAAATAAGCAAGCTTAGACAGTTTAAGGAAATTGGCAAGAGTCACATAGCTTCCACATGGCAATGCCAAGGCTTTGAATTCAGTTCTGCTTAATTCCAACACCTATGTTCTTAATTAACATGGTATGCTCTTTCCTGTAACAGAGACAGAAAAACTTCTGGGTTGGCATCACTCGACTGTATCCTTGCTGTATGTATTAATGTAGCTAAGGATATAATGGACCAATCAAAAAAAGTATTGTTCAGCCATGGAAGCACAGAACAAAGGGTTTCATAGAAGCACATGATAACAGTGCCTATTCAAATGATTCCAAAGAACAGGGACCCTGGTCCAAGCATCCCTTTGGTCCAAGTAGCAGGCCCACAAAGTCACACAACATGTAGACAAAATCCAATTTCTCAGTCAGCCAGGATAAAGGCCAGTGCTTCGACTATGGATCCACTGAGGTAATGTCACCCCAAGAGGCCTCTTAAGAGATGATCAGCACATCTGTGGGCTCTACATAAACCTGTTTCTTATTTGAAAATTTATGGTCCTTTAGAGATATTCCACCATCTTTTGCTATTTTAGGCCTGTTTCTAATTCACACAATCTACATGATTGTAACAGGCTTTGTTGAAGAACGCATTTATCACAAATCTGTCACAAACTCATGTCAACTGGATTCCCCCACAGACCCAGAGTTAACACACAAAGAACTAGGGCAAGCAGGGTGGGAGGAAAGGTGCTTGTCCTTAAGATTGAGAAAGAGATTTGGAGCAATTCTGGTAGGACGCATTGTTGGAAAATTTGTGTCCATGTTTATCTGTTGTGTGTGTGTGTGTGTGTGTGTGTGTGTGTGTGTGTGTGTGTGTGTGTATGATTTTTTTTTTGAGTTGGAGTCTCACTCTGTCACCCAGACTGGAGTATAGTGATCGCTCCCAGCCACCGCAGCCTCGACCTGCTGGGCTCAGGGGATCCTCCCGCCTCAGCCTTCCAAGTAGCTGGAACTACAGGCGCACGCTACCACACCCGGCTAATTTTTGATTTATTGTAGCGATGAGGTCTCATCAAGTTGCCCAGGCAGGTCTAGAACCTGCAGGCTCAGGCAATCCACTCACCTCAGCCTCCCAGAGCACAGGATTATAGGCTAAGCCACGGCTCTGTTGTATATTTTGAGGAGCTTTATGAGATTTTTTTTTTTTTTAAGAATGGCTTCCATTGCTTTAAACAAAAATGTTTAGAAATCACTAAGATAGAAGGAATGGCTGATGCACTGTTCTGCTGTGTAACAGCTATTGGAAACAGTCCTGGAATTCTCTGGAAGTCAATTACAGGCATTCATGGCTGCGGCTAATTGAGACATGTGGCTGGGAGTTGTTTCCAAGAAGTTCTCCAGAATGGCTCTATCCAGTGTTCTCTTAAAGTTCTAACTTGTAACCATAAAAGAGCCCTTGTAATAAAACCCTTGCCTCTAACTCAAATCCTAAACACAGGTAAGTCTTTTAAGTACTATGACAGATACAAAGGGAATGCAGGTTTTACTGGAAATGCTAAGCAATCCCTTTAGACTGGAAGCCCATATCAGGAGGCAGTTATCAATAGCTATCAATAGAACTCCAGATCTGAGCTATCTGAGTTCAAACCCCAGACCTACTCCTTGCTATCTGTGTGGTCTTGGGGAAGTTATGTAACCTCTCCAAGCCTCAGGATTTTTATGTGTAAAATGTAAGCCACCTAGGAGTATGGAAGTGATCAAATGCCTGTAAAGTGCTTGGTACTGAGGCTAGCACAGAATATACCTCCTCAAATGTTGGCTTTTACACATTACCCCAGTGGAAATAAAGTTTTCAAGATCAAATAGAGAGTGGTTGGGAGAACAGAAAGCAATACCTTACAGGGAGGGCAGGAAAGTGAAGAAGAGACACTGGGAACTAACAGACTTTCACCATCTACTAGGGTTTGGACTTCACTTCAGTGGTATGGGGATCCACCAGAAATTGTTTAATAATTCACTTGTTTGAAAAACAAGCATATATTTTTGAAAAAATATACACTAAATACATGTTTTAGAGGAAATAAGTTCAAAAAGGCAGGATTCCTGTCCTCAAGCAAGTCAGTTTAGTAGGAGACACAGAGACAAATAATTACAATCCTAAGAGATGGAGATTATAATAAAAGAATGCTCAAGTTGCTGTGAGAACACAGAGGATGAAGTGCCTGAGTTTGCAGAGAAGAGTTCTTTCTGGAACTATAATCAGTTGATCAGAGAAAAGAGTGTCCCAAAAATAAGAGATTTTTAATAAATGTCAGTTGCAGAGAAGAAATATCTCCATCCAGTGAGGAAGTTCAGAATAGCTTGGATTGCAACATAATTATACCTCCAAGTATCAGGCTGAGCCAAAAGTGATGAACTCTAAAAACCTGCTTCCTCAGAATTCTATAAGCCTCTGAAAAGTTCAGAGAAAATAGTCTCAATTACTTAGAAAGCCACCACTAAAACAAGTTTGCTCTCCTAAAACTGATCACAGTTTTGATTCTAAGGAGAACCTTTGGGCAAAATGTGAACAAAACTTTTCTCTCCTGTGTATTTGAGAAGTTCAGCATCACCACCACTTGAGGATGGAATGATCTGCACATCCACAAACAGAAATAAATAGAATGAAAATTACAATTTTATGTAGTGTCAAGTGGTAGGCAAATATCACCCCCTCCCAAAAGATGTCCATGTACCAACCCACAGAATCTGTGGCTACATTACTGTACATGGTAATAGGGACTTTTCAGATATGATTAAGGATCTCAAGGAGAAGGACAGAGGATGATTGAAGTAGAGGTTGAGGTGATGCACTCTGAATATGGAGGAAGGGACCATGAGCTAAGAAACACAGGCAGCCTCCATACGCAGGAGAAGACAAGGAAACAGACTCTCCCTTGGAGCCTACAGAGAGAACACAGTCCTGCCAACACCTTGAGCCCCCTAAGACTCATTTCAGACTTCTGGCCTCCAGAACTGTAAGAGAGTAAATCTGTGTTATTTTAAGCCACTAAATTTGTAGCCATTTCCTTCAGTACCAATAGGAAACTAATATGGGGGAAAGAGGTTTCCTCCAAAGTCCTCAAAACACCAAGCAAATATTATTTTATCAGTTCTCTCAACATCCTAGAGAAGAGAAAGAAAATGGAGAAAGGGTAAATCATCCAAAATGAAAGCAAATAAACAGCAAGGCAGGGAAGAAGACATCAAGTCTAATACCCAGAGGGGTACATGATTCCCCCCACTCCAAAAATACAGCTCTCTGGAGGACTCCCAATCTTCATTTGAGTAAGAGGTTCCGATCTAGCCCATGGCAAAGCCCAGGCATTTCATTTGGATGATTTATCGAGATTACAGTAAAAGAAGATGGCATCCCACATTTAGATATCCTCACTGCCAGCAGAAGAACATCCATGCCACAGAATTGACTCCACAGCCAGGAGGGCCCAGACACTCCCCAGATAAAAAGAAAGCATATAGATATTAGCCACAGAGACAGAGAGAAAAAAATTCTCTTACCCTGGCAGATCAGTCAAAGTTTGTGCTAATGTTTGTGGGAGAAAATGGAGAAAGCAAAGTCAGGAAGAAAACACATCTGTATCATTCACATCCCCAAGCAAGTCAACAGACTGACGACTCTAGGGACTGCCCAATTTAGTTATTTGCTTCATTCCCAACTTGAAGATCCCTTGCAAATACATTTAAATGCTATCATCAAGAACATCACCTTCTAAAATAAACACCTTTTCATTTATGAATTTCCTTCCCCATTCTGACCCTGTGAAACCTGCCAATTTAACATACAGCAGGAGACGAAGGCAACAAGGTAGACGATCTCCAGCTAAGAAATTTGAAATATATATGTAAAGAATAGAAAAAAATCAACCTTTGATGAAATAATTGCTTCTGCTGTTATTTTTCGCTAGTGCTTCAGAAATGTTCCCTCTCTCTCTCTCTTCCTTTCTTGTCCCTATAGCGAGGTGCCCTGCTGTTGTACAGATGAAAGGTCTAGTCTCTTTAAAATTTCATGCAGAGCTCTTCACGACATCGAAGCTTTAAAGGCCCATGGCAAATGCAACATATTGTTAGACTTGATGGAAGGAGATAAGAATTACATGCAAAGTGCACTGTATATTCATTGTCTGGAAATACTATAACGTTACGACTTCCTATGTTCACTCACCAGTATGGACATGTATATTCTGATCTCAATATTTAGAAACACAAAAGATGCACATGGAGTGAGTATTGTAACAAAAATAAGAATGAAATTCAAATCTTCTAAGGTTAGATTAGGGTCCCAGGATATGTGAAACGTTGTGTTTATAGTTTTCCTAAATTGCTTTAGATACCTGAAACATATTTAAACGACATCAAAAGGTACAAAGAGGAAAAAATAGAGTTTCTAAAACTTGTATATCTCATGGAGTTCTTTGCCCCTAAGTCATCTTTATTTTTATATCTCTATAAGAAAAAATAAGGAGATGTCTGTTTTTTTACTTTTATGTATAAAACTATCTCAAAAAATTAAAGAGCCAGAACTACAGACGTTGGGATGAAGAACATATGACCCCGAAAGAAAGTTTGTTAATCACTATTATTTGAGGTTTAACGGTATGGGTGAACTTTATTTGAAAGTTTAATTTAAATTCACAAGTTGGATATCGTTAACCACACATTTAAATTTTGAGTTTCTGCTTTGTTGCGGCTTTTTGTGTTTTTGTTTTTGTGGCTCGGTAGAGCCAGACTCATGCATTTAGATTCATTCATTCTCTTCTTTCAAATGTTTGTTGGACACCTACTATATTCCAGACAGTGTGCTAGATATTAGGAGTGGCAAAACAGAAAGATGGAGTGTCTGCCTCCAGAGAGATGACAATACAACAGAAGAAGACAGACACAGTAAAGGGTAAGTGCGATAAAGCCTTGGGGGTCCTACGACAGAAGCAGGCCTGGGTATCATGGTGGCACAGAGTGTTTAATTTGTTCTTCCTGGAGGAGGAGAAAGAACAACGTATCCTGGGGTCAGTTCTTGACCACAAACTTGGAAACTGTCTAGATGCTGATGGAATAACCCAAGGCAATGGTAGTCAATGGGAAGAGGAGACAGATTTCAGAAAAATCAAGAGGACAAAATCTACAGGATTTGACTACTGATGAGAAAGCAGGACGATGAGAGGAGAGTAGGGTGAATCCCAGGTTTCCAACGAGGTATCATTCACCAGCTCACTCATTGTTTCCACCATTTTCTACCACCTAATACGTGCTAGGCATTGTTCTAAATATTGAAGATGCAATAATAAACAAATTACAGAAGAACCCAACTCACTAAATATAGAAAAGACAAACAGAAAACTAGTAAACAAATGAGTAGGTAAAATCAAAAAATAGATAAGTGCTCTGAAGAAAATAAAACAGGGAGATGTGATAAAGAGTAATTTGATATGGGTGGATCATGAAAGATTCCTCTAATGAAGGGACACCCCACCCTAGTCAAAATCTGAAGACTGGGTAGGAGAGAGTTGTGCAAAGATCTGGGGGAAGGGCATTCTGAGAGAAGGAACAGAAAGCACAAAGCCTCTGAGGAAAAGACAATGCTGGTGCATTCAAATAACCCAGAGAAGGCCAAGTTGGCCGCAGCACGGTAAGCAGGAAGAAATTGCAGAGGCAGGCAAGTAGGGCTGGAGCACACAGGTTTTACAGCCCAGGTAAGGAACTGGGAGATGGAACTGGGGGGAGGAGGAGATATTAAATCAAGGAGAGGGAGATACCAGGACCTGTGTTTGCGTGTTGATGGTAAGGATTCAGGAGAGGCAGAAACTGACACACAGAGAAGCCTTACAAAGGCAAGATACGGAGTGATCCAAGCGTGAGGAGAAGCAGGTGTGTCATATGTTTAAAAAAAAGTCTATAAATGATATTTCCAAATTTCAGAAATTTGAATACAGAATATAAATTAAAAGGGATTATTGAATCAATGTTAATTTGCTTGGGTGTGAGAATGGTAATGTGGGGATGTAAGAATTTCTTAACGAAGTGACTGGTCACTACAACTTACTTTCAAATCATTTTACGGAAAAAGATAGAATAGACAGACAGACTGACTGGTACAGCTATGGCAAGATATTAACAATCAGTGAATCTAGGAGAAGCTTATTTGGGTATTTTTTGTGCTATTCATTCAACTTCTCTACAGATTTGAATTTTTTTCAAATAAAAGTTGCACCGGAGGGGACAGGGATTACAAGAGGCCTGAGACAACCCTCTCCCCACTAGACCTCCCGGATCAGAATCTCTGCAGGTGGGATCCAGTAATGTTTTTCATAAAAACTCCCAAAGTGTGTCTGACTAGCAGTTAGAATTTTGATTGTATTAATTATCTACTGCTGTACACAAACCACTCCAAGGGTTACTGGTGGCGTAACATAGCCACCGTTTTATCTACAGGTGAGGAATTTGGGTAGGACTCGACAGAGTAGTGAGGAGACCGGGACCAAGACCATGGCATCTTGGTGTTGGCTGTGCCTGGGTTGCTCCACCTGGTCATCCTCTCCAGCAGAACACTCTGGACCTCTTTGTATAACAGATGTGTCCCTTCTATGAGAACAGAAGCTGCAAGACCTGGATGTGGAAGTCCAGAATGGAAGTCCAGAATCTTGCATCAGATTGCATTGTTCAAAATAAGTCACAAAGTCAGCCCAGATTCAAGAGGGTAGAGGAAAAGATCTCATTTCTTGACTGGGAGAGTAATGGTATCATGTTACAAGGAATGTGGAAGGAGGGAGGTGTGATTCAGTGGGGACTGTTATCATTATCATCTACTTTACATACACTCACTAAATTAGGGACACCTTCAATAATACAAGCTTTTGTTACCCCATAATTATCTTGTCCGTATGTAAATGATTCTTCTAAAGCTGCTTGAAAACAATTCATTTTCTTAATTTCCTAGAGACTTGTGATGTTATGATGCTACTACTTTGCTCACTAGACCATAAGCATTACAAGAGTACAGTTCTCTGTCTCCCACTGATTCTCTGCCTCTGAAACTTAGGTCTAGATCATGGTGGTTCTGTCAACTGAAGGACAATAGAGGAGGAAAAGGTTTTAGAAGAGTCTCAAAAAGTTCTCAGGTGGGCACTGTAGCTCACACCTATAATCCCAGCACTTTGGGAGGCTGAGGTGGTGGAAGAATTCTTGAAGCCAGGAGTTCTAGACCAGTCTGGGCAACACAGCGAGACCTCATCCCTACAAAAAATTAGCTGGGTACAGTGGCACATACCTGTAGTCTCAGCTACTTGGGAGGCTGAGGCAGAAGGATCATCTGAGCCCAGGAGGTCGAGGCTGCACTTCAGCCAGGAGACAGAGTGAGACTCCAATTAAAAAAAAGAAATTCTCACCAACCTCACAGACAAAAGGAAAGCAGAACTCCTTCTAGCCTCATCGCTGCCCTCTGGGTGATGACAGGTAGTACCTACAACCTTTCTCTCTTTCCAGTAACTTTCCAACAGTTCATTCACTGCTCACCAGGTCAACAGAGGAGGCCAAGTCCTCATTCCAGGATCTGAAATGAGAGGAAGAGTGTAGGGCCACGATTTCTCAAAGGAGAATGACAGAGAGAGATGGAACCCATGCTCTTGCTCCTACTACTACAGTTTCTGAAGTAGTGAAGTCCAAATTCACATAATTTTTAATTATGTGTATTGATGAGATTGACTAAAGCAATATATATACACACATAGGTGCCCCTGTCCAGAATGACTCTTAACACATGGTCCTCACCATGGAAAAATGCTATTCATGTTGGCCTTCAGAATCAAAAAGCAATAATTAAGACTACTCTTGACAAGTTATTAAGGTTTGTGTGGTTCACACATGTGATCCCAGCTCTTTGGGAGGCTGAGGCGAGAGGACTGCCTGAGCCTAGGGCTTCGAGACCACCCCGGGCGACTTGGCAAGACTTCATCTCTACAATAAATCAAAAAATTAGCCAGCATGGTGGCACATGCCTGTAGTTCCAGCTACCTGGGAAGCTGAGGCAGAAGGACCACCTGAGCCCAACAGGTTGAGGCTGCAGTAGCCATGAGTGTCCCACTGCACTCCAGCCTGGGCGACAGAATGAGACTCCTACTCAAAAAATAATAATAATAATAATAATCTGTGTAAGACTGACCTTCTCCGTGCCTCTCATTAATCTAGGCCCCATTCACATATGCTGCCTTGTAATGGTGCCCCCTGGACTTGTGGCATGTGGCATCCCTGAGTGTCAGGCCCATATTTTTTAACCCAAGTCCATCTGGCTCTATAGTCTGAGCTAGTTGCATTATTCTAAGCAGTGATAAAGTCAAAGGTATGAATCTCTGATCACAGAAATTAAAGAACCAATTAGCTGAGTTAGCAGCTGACTTTCTCAAGTGCTCCTGAACTCACCCCCAGAGAAGTGAGGTAGTGGAAATTGCATTAGAGTTCAATGGGCTCTACCTAGTTCTGACTATTCTATTACACATAAGCTGTGTGGCCTTAGGCAAGTCACTTCACTTCTCTGGGCCTCCATGTCCTCAGCTGTCATGGGAAGAGGTTCTATCACAGCTGACAACTCTTAAGACCAGTCGTGTCTATATGTGCTCATACATGTTTATATAAAGAGCACTTGATCAAATGTATGCACTTCAAAGACATAAATATTTGCAATGAAAACATGACCATCAATTTCAATGCACTTTAAGAGTGTACACATGTTAATAAATTTGTAATTTGTCTTACTGCCTTCTAAACAACTTTGACTTGACAGTAAATCTAGCTAATTTCAAGTATAATTTAGTTTCAAATGTGTATGTTGAATAACTTCACATCGCAGAAACTTTTTTTCATTTCCAATGATACTGCAAAATTTCACTGGCATTATATAAATTATGAGGTATTTCTGCCATTTTTGTTGACTCTTTTTTTTTTTAACCCCTATGATAGTATGACAGTTACTGGAAGGAATTATAGGAACTATTTCCAATGCCAACCAATAGTTTTATTACACGATAGGAAAAATTATTACATCTCTATCAGTATTTACAAATATCAATATCTGAACAGTGAGTAGTGGATGTATCTTGCTACTGATACATTCTATAGATGAGTGGTGTGTTTTGGTGTGTGTGTGTGTGTGTGTGTGTGTGTGTATGACCTTTTTATTAATTTTCAAAATTTTATTATTGATCAGGATGTCCGCAGATAATCAGTTTAGGCAAAATCAAATGTTAAAATTGGTCATAATTAGTACTGACTGTATACTAAAATGATAATATGATATGGAAAATATTTTTGAACTGTAAAATATTACATGTGTCCAAGTACCATTATGAAATTTAGGTAGCTACCATTTGGCTTCAATGTTTAGCTAATGGATAAATCTTTGAAATGGTAAAATTCCAGGTAAAAGACAACTTAATAAAACACAAAATAATCTCTAAAAATAACTTAGAGATGATCTGAAAATAAGTGTTTTTTGAGATAGGGTTTTGCTCTGTTGCCAAAGCTGAAATGCAGTCGCACGATCACAGCTCACTGTAACTTGAACTCCTAGGCTCAAGTAATCCTCTCATCTCAGCCTCCAGAAAAGTTGGAAGCACAGTCATCCGGGCTAATTTTTTTTTTTTTTTTAATAGAGACAGCATTTCACATTGTTGCCCAAGCTGGTCTTGAACTTCTGGCCTCCAGTGAACCTCCCACCTTGGCCTCCCTAAGTGCTGGGATTACAGGCATGAGCCACCACACTCAGTCTCATCTGAAAATTTGATGAATGTTCAACTTCAGTAAGTAATAATAGACACTGGCTTTTACTGAACAACTATGAGGTCCCAGGCACAGACCTAAAGGCTTTACATTCATTACACACTATTTTAAATCCTTCCAGTTGGTTTTGTCACCTCGACTTTCCCACTACTTATCACATACAGAAACTGATGTGTGTCTCCTACTAAAGACCTGGAGTGACAGGGGTAAAGGAATCAACATCTCAGACCTTCTGCCTCAGAGGCACATCAATTGGGTAGGTTCTGCCAAGAAAACCAGTGATCTTCCCATTTTAGAGATGAAGGTACTGAGCCTTGAAACATTAATCAACTTGTCCAAGGTCTCACAGCTGGTGAGAACCCAAAGCTAGATTTTAATCACAATACTCCAGTGGCTGGCAGTGGGAAGGTTTATCAAAAATCTTGCCATCAATAAATGAAAAATGCAAGGACCAACACTTAAGTTACTCAGATTTTCCTAAAATAAAACCTTTTGAGAAAGCAAGGCTGTTTACATGGTTTTCAGTCATTGAACTTAATAATAACTGTTACTGACAATTTTACAGATCAGGAATCAGGCAGTTTTAAGCCTTGGTATTTGCCCTGGATCCCATGGGATCCTTCTCCATCTAATTTTTCCCAAACTTTCTTTGTTCCCATTAGTGAACTATTAACAGCTCTGCCCCATATGAAACTAACAACAGAAAAATATTATATAACTGATATATTATGCAAAAATCAATCTTCACTTGCAAATACTTATACAAAATTATAATTAAATTGAGGGTGGTAACTGAATAGGTACTCTTTATTCAAAAGTCCTCTTTCAGTTCATCAATAAAGAACACACACCAAAAGAATCACAGAAATAGAATGTACCCTCGAGTTACATCACAAGAAGAAAAAAAAATCTCTCTGGATAAGAAATTCAGGTTTATTTTATCTTAAATCAGACCAAGGGGATTTAGGTTGCTTTTTTAATCTACTCATGCATAATGATCTCTCAGATTAATCATACTGTTTAATAGAATATTATTATTAATTAGACATGTCAGCGCTTCAGGCAGAAAATTATTGGGAAGTAAAAAGGTCTATATTCCAAAGACTCATAAGAGAAAGATTTCCATTTCTATCACTGCACATCTCTTTCAGTTCCAATTCTCAGTGGAAATTCCTCAACGAATTCAGTCCTTGTAACAATAACATTTAGAAGTGTTTCACATTTAAGAGATAGCTGAACTAGACTTTGCCCTGTAAGATATTTTCTATGTTATTTATAAGCCAATTACGCTTTTTAGGGCATGTGTTTTTAGAGGAAAATCCTTCAATGTTGCCTAGATTTTTATCATGTCCCATTAGGGGTTTTTAGACAAGACTGAGGCACAGAGGAGGACAATTGGGTCATCAGTTTTATCCGTCAGGCTGGCATCCTCTAAAATGGTCTCACTTCCATCTGGTTGGCTCTTGCCAGTCACTGCTACTTCCTCCTCTGCCCTAGAAGCCCCGTGTGTCACATATGCACCACTCTAGCCACATAGAAAAACTCTACTGTTTTCCCCAATAAGCCAAGATTCCATGGGGCTCTCTCTCGGATAACCAAGCCAACATTCCTTTTGTTCCCACACTATGCTACATGCAAGACACCTCTAGAATCATACTGCTTTTGGCTCCAGCATAAGAATGAGGACAGAGGTATCCTCTGTTCCCAGAATCTTCAAACTTATGATTTGGTGCTATTGTCCATCCGCCCTCCATCCTCTCTTCCACCTTTAGTCTCTTCTCTCCAAGCATCCAAGCAAATAACTGAGTCTCCTATTTAAGAATAAAAAATAAAGTCTGGCAGAGCCAAACTCCCTCAACTTCTGGCATGCCAGCTGTAAAAGTTCATGTCTTCCCTTATATTCTGTATCTCATCTCCACCCTCCTCTTCAGAATCCTTCCTCCGTTAATTATCATTCTCCTCTGTATCTTTCTGCTGTCTCGTAACTCCTCTCTTCTTATAATACAATAAATATGTGGCTGTCATTAAAATACCCACACAACATGAACAAGAACTGCACACAAAACTCTCCTTCAACTCTTCTTTTTTTGAGGAGTCTTACTATGTTGCCCAGATTGGTCTTGAACTCCCAGGTTCAAGTGATTCTCCTGCCTCAGCCTCCCTAGAAGCTGGGATTACAGGCATAAGCCACCTCACCTGGCATCCCTTGACCCTTCTAATGCTCATTTTCCCTCCATAGCTAGATTTCTACAAAAAATTGTGAGGCAAAGAATTTTCAGGTATGTAGCCCCTAGGATGGGGAAAAAAACATGCCCCTCTGAGAAATCTAAAGATTTGGATGAGTAGGAATTGAAAAGGGCTAGATAATGCTGGTCTTATGAGCCATGAAAGATTTTAACCCACTTTGTGAATTTGTTTTGAAGATTAAATGAGAGTATGCATATTCAGTGCCTTGTGTATGTAATAAGATGTAACTATTGCTATTTTTAAATATATGACCCTGACTCTCTTCTAACTTCATTAGGGTACCCTCTAAGGCTACAGAAGTGAGAAAAATCCCTCTGCTATTTGTCTTAAAGTCTACATGAGGGTGAGGATAAAGATGAAGTCTCTTGACTCTACCCAGAGGACTCACTTGGAAGTGTGTGGAAACAGTCATGGATACACAGAAGGTCTATGTAGAACGAAAAGCATGCACTGCCCATAAAAAGGCAGAAAGAGGAAAAAATAAAACTTGCTCTGTAGCTCCTATTCTGGCAGACGGAGGTGGGATGTGGGGAGTGAAAAACTGGGTTGGAATGTGTCACTTAACGATGACTCAGTCTCACAGGACAATTAAATTCCAAAGGTGATCCTGGACTGAATCCCAGACAGGAATTAAAAAAAAAAAAAAAGGCCAAGAAAAACACTATTGGGAGAACTGATGAAGCTTAAATACACACCATAGATTACATAGAAGTCATGTGTTAATGTTAAACTTCACAAATTTAATGTGATTATGTAAGAGAAAATGCTTGTTCTTATAAAATACATAAAAAAAGACCAAAGGGAGAAAAAACCTGACTTATAAGGCCGAGTTGGGAGGATTACTTGAGTCCAGGAGTTCAAGACTAGCCTGGGCAACACAGTGAGACCTTGTCTCTACAAGAAAAGAAGGAAGGGTGGAGGGAAGGAAAAAAAGAGAGGATGGAGGGACGGAGGGGCATGACTTATGCAACCTACTCTTCAATGGTTCAAAAATTAATAATATATGTGTACAAAGAGAGAGAGTGCTAAAGCGTACATGGTAAATTGATCTGTCTGAGTAAAGGGCATAGGGGAAGTTCTTTGCACTATTTTTGTAACATTTAGGTTCAAAGTCTAAACCCTGAGCTCAGGGTCCCGTTGGCTTCTCAGAGATGCCTCTTGCCCTCCTGGCTATTCTGCAGTGCCGCCTCCTGAGGTCCTCAGCTGGTGGAATGCATGGTCTGTTCCCCTGAGACTGCCAGGATCCCAGGATTTCCCCATCTTTGTAAACTTGGCCCCATCATCCCTTGCTTCTTGTCTCTGGACCATGCAAATGAGCTGTGGGAAAGCAGAAGTCCCTTTTTCTCTTTACAAAGCCTAACACTCAAGACGATCATCTCACTGTGATTTCCAAGAACCTAATGTGATCGTGATAGTCACAACTGAGCAATGACTTGCCGGTACTATTTTTTTTTTTTTTGAGTTGGGGTCTCACTCTGTCACCCAGGCTGGAGTGCAGTGGCATGCTCACAGCCTCTGCAGCCTCGAACTGCTGTGTTCAGGTGATCCTTCCATATCAGCCTTCCAAGTATCTGGAACCACAGGTGTGCACCACCATACCCAGCTAATTTTTTTTATTTATTGTAAAGACGAGGTCCCACCAAGTTACCAGGTCAAACCCCTGGGCTCAGGCAATCCTCTCGCCTCAGCCTCCCAAAGTGCTGGGATTACAGGCGTGAGTCACCACACTCTGCAACTTGGCGGTTCTAGTCTTTCACTTCTCTCTTGACACTCTGAAACCTGTGCTTCTGAGAGGGGTATGCCCAGGGCCTCTGGGTGTACAGGAATGAGAAACACATCCACTTTATATTTTCATAAAGAGCACTCCTACGTGTATTTTCCATTTAGACCATGAGTCCCAACCTTAATGTTATACTCACCCATTCTATTTTCTGCTTCCCTAGGTGGCAGAACCACAGTTAACACTCTGAGAATAGAAACCCTCAAGATCTTAAAAGGCATCAACTACCATCACAAATGGCTCTACTAAATATTAAATGCAAGGCTTAGTAGAAGAAATGGGTGCATTTTAGATTGGACATAGTGGTTCATACCGATAGTCCCAGCACTTTGGGAAGCCAAGGTGAGAGAATCTCTTGAGCCCAGGAGTTCGAGACCAGCCTAGGCAATATTGAGACCTTGTCTCTACCAAAAAAAAAAATCAAAAAATTTGCCAGGCATGGTGGCATGTGCCTGTAGTCCCAGTTACCCGGGAGGCTGAGGCAGAAGGATCACCTGAACCCAGGAGTTCAAGGCTGTGGGGAGCCAGATTTGTGCCACTGTACTCCAACCTGGGCGACAGAGTGAAACCTTGCCTAAAAAATAAAAAATAAAAAAGCTTTTAAATAAATAAATAAGAAATGGGCGCATTTTATGCATATAGATTTTTATAACTCTATCTGATAAACTAAATGATACCTTGCATGTACTACTCATTTTCATGATCATTAAAATGAATAAGCCACAGCTAAAGCTTCAAAACTAGCATAAGACTGTAGAGCAAGTTTTTCACCCCTCATCTCCCACCCCCAATAATGGGGCAGGATTAAAATCTTCATCTCCTGCATAAACCAAGTAATCATGACAGTCCTAGATGTGTACAGAAGTTGTCTACAGTGTTCAACGATTATCAATAGCCTGGAGAGGATTCAAAGTGGTAAAATTATAAGAATATACATAACAAAGTTCAGCTGCCCCAAGAAAGTGTCCAACTCTCCCCAATGAAAGCAGATATGTGAAGTTTTCATTTGTTAGGGTCCTGGTTGGCTAAAAAGTCACAACAGGGACATGGACACAGAGAGAAAGGCGAGCAGGAAGACAACTTCTCTTTAACATGCATGGGTGGGTCTCTTCTGCTCTCTGTCCCCTGTTCTGATAACCACACAAAGACCAGGATATATTTTAAGTGTCCTTTCATTCTTATAATCCCAAGATGCAAAGAGAAAGCTAAGAAGAATTTAAAACCTTGTTATTTTGGAGTAATAAATTTGAGGTATTTGGTTTTCTTGAAAAACTAAAAAAAAAATGATCTTGCTTGACTTGTGCTAGGTGTGCTATTAATGTTGCTAGAAGGGCATTTGTCCTTTTAAGCACTGTGGATGGTTCTAGAAAAATGAATTTAATAAAGATATAGAATAACTTTTACTCTTAGGTTAACTTGAAATGTTCCATGGCCTCTTTTTGTACCCTACTCATATGTGCAATTTTATGTAAGTTTATTGAACTTTTTTTAATGATCATAAGGCCTGAAAAATCTTACAGACCAAATAAAAATTCTCTTCCTCTAAAACTAACACCCCCAAAAAAGCAGTCTAATATTTTCCAAATGATATTTTTTTCATAAAGAATAAATTGTGGAAGGTTTTTACTGAGAAAGAAAATTTTTCATTATATTTCTGAGTGACTAGGAATAAAGAGTTATAATGAAAAATTTGGGGAGTTTTAACATTACAATTTATCATGACTTTAAAAATGAATCTATGTATATGAAGTCTATATTTTACAGGATTATGTATTTTAAATTATACACAAAATAAACACATGCACATACCCTAAGATTATTAAACTTTACAAATCTATCACATGTATTTTTCTCTTTGTCTTTTTTCTTTGTAAAATTTCCTGGTTTTGTATTCATACTATACCTGAATCACAAGGTAACCTAAAACACGTTTACTTTAATAACTTTTACACATTCATAAATATTTTTAAACCCCATAAATGTTTAACATTAGTATAGTATATCAAAGTACCATTCTTTTCTCTGTAAATAAATCATTTCTAATCTAAAGACTTAGAGGGCAGGGGGTGGGAAGGCATGTAAAACAACACAAATCCTCTGGCCCGTGAATCAAAAGACATTCCCAGACATTGATTTTTCTTTCCAAATATGAAAAACATATTAAATATATATCTTATAATAAGATGTTTTCCTCATGTTTCCTTTGAGGAAAGTCTGTTTAGTGCATTCCTCTTCACATTGTGCTATGGAATTCTTAGTCAACTTTGTCATTTTTCCCTCTGCAGAGGGCTGCCTGCTGGAGGAAAGCCAAAATTGCTGTGATATCACTCACTCAACCAAGACTAACTATGTTAGGTACAGGCAAAAATGAGTTATAATGTAAAAGAAAAAAATGAAAACAATGTATATAAATTTTACATAGACAGATACACACACACTGCCCACGACACTACTTCTAAAGAAAAAAGATAACTTCCACTGTCTGTATTTTGAAAAGAAGACAGGCTATGAAACCAGACATAAGGCGTTCACAGGACTGAAATGAACTTTAAGGACTGCTAAATGCTCTACACTTTAAATTTTTTTCCCAAACCCATGTGGCTGTCTGTATTTTATAATTAGGAGTGAAACAATAAGGGATTTTTCAAGTAAACCTCTCCCAAAGCTACAAACTGTCATGGTACTTAAAGAAGCGAGTGCCAAATGACTTGTATGTTTCTGGGCAGCCATACCGCAACAAACAGCGCCTGTGGGTGGCCATGTTGCTTATATTCGAGGTATGCAAGTTAGTGACATTAGTTACACTTGCATTTCACCAGCACAGAAAGTCCCCATGTCATTTCTATGCTATCTCCCTCCCATCTTTTTGCCATGCCTATCACCAACGGATTATGCCACGCCAACTGATTATGTCTGCAGCTGTCAATAATTTTTCTGTATCAACATCCTCTTGGAATCAGTCTTTTGCCTCCTGAACTGTTCCACCTGGCTTATTTTTAGCAGCACTAACTACTTTAAGAGGACAACCACCACTAAAAACATGAGACTGAAGCAATCATTTGGTTCTGTGCACACATTTTAATTTCATGCCCTATAGGGAATCACTATCAGCCTTAAACAAAAATTGAGTCTTTAATGCTTTATCGTTTTAAACAATTTATCTTTCACATAGTCTATTAGCTCTTTTTGAAAAAGAAAAAGAAGAAATATTCAGTTGGTCCTAGGTATTCAAGGAACATTCAGCCTCCAAATCTGAATCCTAAAATGTTTCACAACTACTATATTTTTGTGAAAATAAACTGAATTTGTCAAATGTTTCTTCCTTTGCTTGCTTATCCCGTTGTTAGCCCTGCACAGTGAGACCTAACATGATAAGCCGACCCTGTTGTGATCAACAGAAGAGAGAAGCATTCAGTTTTTGATATCACAGACTTAGATGGGTTTTATAGCATGGCCTATAATTTAAATCTTGCAGAACAAAAAAAAGGACAAAAGAGGCGTGGGTGGGGAAGCCAGCAGGAAGCAATGAAGAATAAAAATTAATATAAGCAAGAGAATGTATGAATGTGTATATATGAGCAGAATGGGCTCCATATCTGTCGTGTGATTTTTGTTTTCCTTTAACGTGGGGATTATTTTCTCACTGGCAGAAACATGGAGTGAAATGTCAATCCTTTCCTTTTTCCTGTGTGTGTACTAAAGTCTAAAATCTTGAGTTGATGAGGACAGGCCACCTCAGTCACTGACAGCACTAGCATGGCCACACTGAGTCCAGCAATTAGAACCCCTGAGTTAGAAGCTGGAGGAAGAAAAGGCAATGAGCAATGCTGTGGAGCGACTGCCCAGAACAATCAGAGAAACTTTCAAAAATCATCCACTTGTGGAATTCATTTTAAAGGAGAAAATGTTTTATGTTTTTAAAAGTATGTATGGAAAGTAAAGCGCTCCTTCCAATAAAGACTTTTTTTTTGAAAAATTATATTTACAGTCCAGACTTTCCTGCCCTCTTGTGGAGAAAATACATATAAATAGGATGATGGCTTTTTCAAACTTGCAGATGGCTTTTTCCATGGTATGTGTGATTTACAGTCATAGTAGGATCCCATGATGTCCACAGAACTTTACTAGCTGTAAAATGGTGTACCAAAATAAAATGTAAAATCTGAATGACAAAGTAGAGCTAAATCAGGTGTTACATTGCAAGAAACTGTCTAATTTTAAACAAGAGAAAATTTGCAGATTAGTTTTTAATAGTATTTAGACATATACATAAATATATTCTAAATAACTAGCAAAAAAGAGACAGGCACTCTTTATCTTTTGAGAACACAAGAGGGGTGGTCCTCCGCGAGCCAGGAAAAGGGTCATCTTTAGGAAACCGAATTGACCGGCACCTTGATTTTAGACTTCCACATCTGCAGAACTGTAAGAAATGAATTCCTGTTGTTTAGGCCAAAAGTAGAGAGAGGTATAGTGGGAGCAAGAGAGAGACAGAGGCAGAGAAAGGAGAGAGACAATGACAGAGAGAAGAGTTCTCAATGTGGCCATCAGAAAGTTCTGGTCCTGTTTCCATCCTTCTGCCCAGAGAATGGACGAGCATCTCTCTCGTGGGAGCTGCCACAGCACCTTGTCACCTGGGTAGGACCAGCCTGGGACAGAGATCATAAAAATTCCATCAGCAACTCCCATAAAATTAGATAATGACTAAATTGCTTATGTTGTTTTACTCTTAAGACAGTTTATCAAAGTGGGTTTAAATTGTCACAAGAAGGCAGGGGCTGGAGCCACACATTCAATGCCCAACTTCAACTAATGGCCAACTCACGCTGTGTTTTAGGCACAAATCTATATTCAACAGAAGATAAAGTTCATTTTATTTATCCCATGTTCTGAAATTATCATGTGAAAGGTGCTGCAGTCGAATCCAAAGTTTGTTAAGGGTTTTGTAAGTTGGGAGGAAGAAAAGAAAAATTATCTTAAATACAGTTCCTATAGAAATGTCTTAAAACTTCTGAAAGGCAGCATGCTCTATTGTAGATAGAACTTTCTCCCAAGAAAGAGGCAGCCAGATGTTCACTGAGTATCCTTAGCAAGATACTGAGCCCTAGGTCAACAGGAAAGAACACAAATCATGAATTCTGTTTTACATCACTAGGTAGTTACCCACGTACCAACCATGTGCAAGGGCTCAGTCCATTCAGGGAGACCAGATACCTGCAACAGCTGGCAGCAAAGTCCAAATGGGCAAAACAGACCCCATGATAAACGGGCCAGAGAGGGGAAGCCAGAGCCTCAGGGATCTCCTGGGAGGAAATAGGCCCTGGTGAGAGAAAGAGAGAGGGTTTGAAGGGAGAGGAGGACAGGAGAAGACTGTTCCATGCAGCACAAACTGGCATGGCATCTAAAAAGAGCAAACATAGTGGGTTTGAAGGACTCCCAAGATATGGCTCTCTGAAGTGTAAAGTGTCTGTTGCCAAAGAAGGCAAGATAGGCTGCACAGGTAGAAAAGAACCAGTTAGCAAGAGCGTGGACCCCAATGCCGCAATCTGGATTTCATCAGCGGTCAGCCACGAGTGACATCTGGGTAAGGGTTTATTGATGACATTTCTGTAGATGAATCTAAAGAGAGTGTTTCCAGCACCCTAAGAGTGGGGGTGCAAAAGGAAGGGAGGCTGTCCAGGTGGCTGTGAAAGTAAGTTCAGGCTGAGCCAGAAGGAGGCAATGAATCCACAAGCTGCTGTCTAAAAAGCGTAATTAGGTACAGGGAATGGTTGACTAAAAGAAAGAGGATGAAAAATGCCTGAAGTTCAAATCCTGTGGGGATGGTGGGACATGATATTGACAGAATCAAGAAATTGGGTGAGTAGAAAATTCACATGCTGTGTGTTCACTGCCATCTCTCGGATCAGACTTACATGCTGCTAAAAAAGAGTGGTCATTTTCCCTCCAAATTGTCTTTTTGAATAAACTTGAAGTCATATTATCATTTTTTAAAAAATAAAGTTATTCTAGCTGGATGCAGTCATCTCAGCACTTTGGCCAAGGCAGGAGAATTGTTTGAGGCCAGGTGTTTGAGACCAGGATCGGCAACCAAGCGAGACTCCCCATCTCTATTAAAAATATATATACAAAAATAAGGCTCAAACAGTCATTTAAAAAAAAAGACTCAGCAAAGTTATAATCTGGATCTCCTTAAAATTTACTATTTATCATAATTAAACACTCACAGAATCATACTAGTGACAATAATTTCTTAATACTACATCTTTATTTAAGCATGTATTGATGACCTAATGTATGCCTGGTGCTGTACTAGTACAAGGTATCAAATCCCTGATCCCAAGCAATTATTAATCTATAGGAGGAAAAAGGGCTCCCACCTGTCATCCCAGCACTTTGGGAGGCCAAGACAGGAGGATTGCTTGAGCCCAAAAGTTTGAGACCAGCCTGGGCAACATAGCCAAAACTCATCTCTACAAAAAAAATAATTTAAAAATTAGCCAAGCCTGGTGGCACAGGCCTGTATTCCCAGCTACTCAAAAGACTGAGACAGGAGGATCACATGAGCCCAGGAAGTCAAGGCTGTGGTGAGCCACAATCGTGCCACTGTACTCCAGCCTGGGTGACAGATCAATCAATCAATAAAATGACAACTATCATTGGACTTGAATGTGTCAAATGCAAGGACCCAAGGATATATTTTAAATGAAGTAATAAATATTTTATTCAGCAAAAAAAGGGAGGAAAAACAGGTACACAATATCATAAGTAAGGCAAAATGTAGTCAATGCTGTCTTAAAGGGAGTATGAATGAAATCCATAGGAAATCAGAGGGGGAAAGTCATTTCAGCTAGAAATCAGACAGGCATATATACATTCTGGGCTTTGAAAATCAGAGAGCATGAATGAGGAAGGTCTTTCCCAAACTTTAGAGCCCAAAGTCTCTATGTAAATGAGGGAAAACCAGGTTGAGAAACTTTGTGAAAGACTGACAGTATATCATTCAGCAAGTTCAATGTTCTTTAGTACATTCAACCTGGCAAGAGTGTACTTGGGATGGGGAGCAGGGAATGTTTGCAACAGGTGAGTAAGAATAACAGAAAGAGTCTTAGAACCAAAGTGATAAATAAACTGAATAATATCATTTTTTGCCAAACACCTCTCATAGTCTCAGAGGAAAGTATAAGTGATGACAGGCAGACTTCCAGCAGCATTTAAATAAGCAGAAACAAGCAGTATGCCTCCAGGCTACAGTTTTTCATTGGAATTCCCAATACCCAGGCTGATCTTCCAACTTAAGCTGCCAAAATAAATGGATATAACCTTTTAGCAGAGTTCAAAATTGAGCCAGTGAGGTCAATTCACATACACATTAGTGAACTTTTATTAGTGCATATCACAGCCCAAACTAACATTTTCATTGCTATAGTAGCAATTATTCTAGAAGAATGTGAATACTGTTTATGGGTTAGAATATCATCCTTTCATGCTCTCTGGCAGTCTTCTCTCCACCTAGGATTAAACCCAAAAGATGAAAGTAATCTACTTATTCTTCATGAGCCTCTGCCCAAGGCCACCCACTCAATTCTTAATTATAACCCCGAATCATACTATTACAGTCATTAGATTCATGGGATGGTATCGTTCTACAAACCCACAATTAATTTTTTAAATGTAAATGTGCTGGATTACATACAGGTAAAATCTCATCACAATGAATTTAATTATAACAAAAAGATGTAGGAAAAGATGTGTGTTGAGAGAGAGAGATGCCCTATCAATGCAATGATTTCCACGACCAGGGATTTATTACTCATCCTGGATATGAAATAATAATTTCTTTTGAAAGATTCTATCTCCTTCCGGTAGAAGGGAGAGGATGATTTTATTTTGTTCTTTTATTCTTCATCAAGAAATAATTACTCTTAAAAATATATATCTTGGCCAGGCGCAGTAGCGCACACCTGTAATCCCAGCACTTTGGGAGGCCAAGATGGGAGGATTATTTGAGCCTAGGAGTTTAAGGCCAGCCTGGGCAACATAGTGAGACCACATTTCTACCAAAAAAATCAAAAAGATCAGCCAGTCATGGTGGTACATGCCTATAGTCCCAGCTACTTGAGAGGCTGAGGTGAAAGGATCGCCCGAGCCCAGAAGGTTGAGGTTGCAATGAGTAATGATTGTGCCACTGCTCTACAACCTGGGCAACAGCATGAGAATTCGACTCAAAAAAGAAAAAAAATACTTCTCATGTGAGATTGAGGTGGAATTTTAAATAAGTTAAAATTAGAAACAGCAATAAGATGCTGGTTTTTCCCTATAAAGTTTGCAAATACATATTTTGATGATAGAAAACTGGCTTTAAAGAGAGTGTGGAAGCATGAACTGGAACATTCTTTCGGGAGAACAATTTGACAATATAGTTCTAAGGTGCTAAGATGTACATACTCTGATTAAGCAATTTCATTTCTAATAATTCATCCTAAAAATAGGAAATAATAATAGATATATTCAAAAACTTCTCTTTAAGGATGTTCACAAAAATGTCACTTATTCCAACCTAAAGTGGGAACTACTTAAATGTCAAAAGTGACTAGTTGTTTAAAATGTCTAATTGTTTAAATGAATGATAATACATTCATAAATAGAATAATACACAGCTACTTAAGATGATGTCAAGAAAACTATTAAAAATTATTGAAACAGCAGATTACAAAACGGCACAGTGTGACTCTGATTTTGAAAAAAAAGTTTGAATTTGAATAAAAGAAATTAAAATGATATCAGTAGTTTTCCCTAATAGGTTCAGAAGCATGCTTTTATTTTCTTTTTATTTATTCATTATCTCTAAGTTTTCTTCAATGAATACTCATCTTTATAATAAAGAAAGGAAAACAATTTTTTTTTTAAAACTACCCTTCAGCTCCCTTTCTCCTTCCACTCTTCATACATCCCACCCCATCAGAAAAACTCATGTGAACTCTCAAAGTAACTACTCAAAACAAAATACAAATACTGCACAAACAAAAACACATCAAAACAGGAATATAATCCACTGTTATTTCTGAATCTCTCCTGCTCAAATTAGAGATTCAGCAGGAGAGAATCGAGTTTCTGTTGATAGGCACTGTACTCTTTTGACATAGACTCTTCATAACAAACTCTAATGCAACAAAAATAACTTGAACTGTTCATATTTACAATAGAAATTGACCTTTAACACTATTTGCTTATCAAATGTAGATATACAGGAGGTCACTATTGAATAAAAACAAGGATAATACCTTTGTAAGTTTTTTCTATCGCATGATGGGAAACCGCAAAAAATATTTGAGACTATGAGTTCTTTTAGAGCTTTAACCCAGAGATCTCAGCCTAATGATGCCCCTGGTGGCAGGTAACATTTAATTTTTCTCTGTGTCATTGAAAAAGAATTAGATGTAAAACTCAGGTAAGAGATTAATATTTCACACCCTGAGGCTAAATACTTCAGCATGAATATTCATAAAGGCCTATTCTGAGTGAAATCTCATGTGGGCGTAAATTTAAAATGGTTGGATGTTTTACACAGTTCAGAGACTGGGCATTCCAAAGAGAAAAGCAAGAATTCAGTCAACTACCAGGCTATTAATTATAGGTCTGAATATGCTACTATGGCAAAAGCACTTCCTATACACACACACCTACAGCCTCCTTCCAAAAGCCCAAACCTTTCTTTTTTCTTGCACTCAAGTTGGTCATGAAGGTCATGACATCATGAAGGTGTCAATAATCACGAGGAACAGAAAATTAGGGTTAATCTCTGATGTTTCAGGTGCTTATGTATGTGTCCTCTCCTAGGTTCCAAGGAGACTTGTGGGGGAGGGGGATTGTGGAGGAGAGGAGTGTTTTGGTTTGAATTCGACCCCATCGAAGTTCAGGTGTTACCGATGTGATAATATTAAGAGGTGAGATCTCTGAGAGGTAATTGGACCATTAAGGTTCCTCCCCCATGAATGAGATTAGGTGCCCATAGAAAAAGGCTTGATGGAGAGAGTTCATCCCTTTTTGCCTTCTGCCTTCTGCTATGTGAGGACACAGCATTCCTCCCCTCCAGAAGATGCAGCATCAAGGTGCCATCTTGGAAGCAGAGAGCAGCCCTCACCCAATGCCAGTAAGGGATCCTGGACTTCCAGCCTCTAGAACAGTAAGAAGTAAATTTCTGTTCTTTATAAATTACCCAGTGTCAAGTATTCCATCATAGCAGCACAAAATGGACTGAGATAAGGAAGAGGGTGGTAGAGAGAGGAGAAGTGGAAAGGGAAACGCCCACAGGACCATCTTTGTGCTAGGTAGAGTCACTTTGTTGTAGCTCCACCCACCCACCTTCCTCAGGATGTCTGCAGGATCTCCCCTATGGTATAGGACTCCCCATGAATGTCCTAACTTATCCTCCCCTGTGACAACACTGCTCTTGATCCCTAGTGGTAACTTCCACCCTAAGAAATAGGAAAACAGCTGAGAGTTGCTATGGTCTGAATGCTTGCATTCTCTCAAAATTAATAAGCTGAAACCCAATCACCAAGGTGATGGTGTTAGGAGGCGGGGCCTTTGGGGGATGACAGTCTTGAGGATGGAGCTCATGAATGGGATTAGTGCCCTTATAAAAGAGGCCCCAGCAAAAAGATGCATCTGTGAACCAAAAAGCAGGCCCTTGTCAGACACTGAATCTACTAACACCTTGATCATGGACTTGCCAGTCTCTAGAAGTGAGAGAAATAAATCTTTGTTTATAAGCCACCCAATCTATGATGTTTTGTTATAACAGTTCAGGCAGACTAAGACAATTGCTTGAAACTCTCTTAAGTCTTATGGAACAAAGTCTGACCTTATGTAGACATAAGCTAGCGAGGGAAAAAAAGAAACTCAGAAATAATAAGGGCAGACCTAAAGATATAAAGAATATAAAAATGAAAATTAACAATCAACTGCCTGGCCAGACAAAAACCAAGGTAGCTAGGGAACCATGACAATAGTCAATAAATGCCTTCGAGGTGTAAACAAAAGAGGAAAAAGGTTTCCTGTGGTATCCCAAGTGATGAAGTCATGGAATGAAATTTAATCAGCGTAAAATGTAGGTCTTGGGTAAACTTCCCAACACATCCAGGATTTTATAGAATATTTTCTCCAGGGGGTAAAGTGTTTTCCTTCTGAATAACAAAACATGGCAGGACAAATCAGTGGATAATACTCTTTGTGAAATGACCCTGCCTTGACTCCCATTCTAGATGATAAATGTATACACTGTCTGAATATTCTTCTCCCATCTAAGACCTGAGGTACATATTTCCTCAGTTCTCACTTTTGGTCAGTTAATACTCAACACATAGCTGCTCCTGCATGCATGCTTCTATCCCTCTGCCATCTCAACCTTGCAAAGTACTCTGTGTCATCATATAAATGCCTAGGGAAATAAATTTCAGCAACTGACAGAGGGTCAGGTGGCAGATCAAATATGTCTCCTCTCAGAAGAGCTGCTTGAGCCCTGAGTTCCATTCTGTTTCCTGCCAATTCTGGCGTCCACCCTGGGGCACCCACGCAGAGCAGTCTGTGGTCCTGGTAACACCTAAGGATCTAGACTAGGAGGAATGAGGCCACCTAGGGAAGCAAAATGAAATACAGGGCCAGCGTGAGATGGAGGAGCAGGGCTTATATTCACTCAACAAACATGTGCAATATATCTACTATTGGCCAAACTCCAGAGACACAAAAGTGAGTCTTACCCATCATCCAGCAAGAGAGCAAGTAAACATACAATTAACTATCACCTAATGTAATTATGCTAAGAAGTAAGAACACAGAAGACCCAAAGGAACATGTGGCAGACACAAAAGTGCTAAGCAAAGAAACAAATAAAACTCGTAGTTCATCTGGGCACAGTGGCTCACACCTGTAATCCCAGCTACCCTGGAAGCTGAGGCAGGCAGATTGCTTGAGACCAAGGGTTCAAGTATAGCCTGGGAAACATAGGGAAACCCCATCTCTTAAAACAAGGAAAAAATTATAGCTCAGTTTAAATAATTATTGGTTTTAAAATATACAAAATCTAGAAGTCAAATCCAAGATAATCTCAACATAGAAAGTGGCAGGATGGGGGATCATATAGAATATGCTAAGATTCTTATTTTGTACATGAGTGATAATATACAATGATTAATTTTAGGCATTGGGCTGGACGTGGTGGCTCATGCCTGCAATCCCAGCACTTTGGGAGGCAGAAGCAAGATGACTGCCTGAGCCCAGGGGTATAAGACCAGCTGGGCAACTTGACAAGACATCGTCTCTACAATAAATTAAAAAATTAGCCAAGCATGGTGGTGCACACCTGTAGTTCCAGCTACTTGGGAAGTTGAAGTAGAAGGATCGCCTGAGCCCAGCAGGTTGAGGCTGCAGTAGCCGTGAGCCTACCACTGCACTCCAGCCTGGGCAACAGAATGAAACCCCACCATCCCTAAAAAAAAAGTAGGCATTGAAGAAAAATATAAATTTGAAGGTGCTTACTACAAAAACACTCTAAAGAGCATATATAATTTCCAGAACATTGAGTAAAATAATGAAATAGAGAAAAAGTGGAAGAAAAATGTGATAAATTCAACAAAAGAAAAAGAGTGAAAGGAAACAAGTATAGTAAATTGAAAAATATAGGTGATAGCAGGCATACGACTAAGAGTGCCTATAATTACAATACACATCAATAAGTTAAATGCCTGTTTTATTTTTTATTTTATTTTTTTTTATTTTTTTTGAGTTGGAGTCTCACTCTGTCGCCCAGACTGGAGTGCAATGGCCGCTCCCGGCCACCGCAGCCTCGACCTGCTGGGCTCCGGCGATCCTTCCGCCTCAGCCTTCCGAGTAGCCAGAATTACAGGCATGCGCTACCACGCCCGGCTGAGTTTTTTATTTATTGTAGAGATGAGGTCTCGCTGCCCAGGCAGGTCTCAAACCCGCGGGCTCAGGCAATCCACTCACCTCAGCCTCCCAAAGGCGCGGGATTACAGGCCGAGCCACCTGTTTTAAAAGACAACTCTCCACCCAGGTTAAAAACCCAGCTAGATGCTATATAAACGAAATATACCTAAAATAAATATTCATGATTAGGTTGGGAACAAAGGGATGAAACAAAGATACTCCAATTAGTACTGGCTTAAAAGAAGATAGCAGTTCATATCTTCTTCAGATGATTCTGCCTGGCCTGCCCCAGAGCCTTTTCACCAGCCTTTAGTTCTGCCTTGAGTATATTTCCTTCAGATCTTAGTCCAATCAGCACCAACTGGTCATTCAGGCCTTGGGAAAAAGCAGCGGGGAGAGGTCAGGGCTTGGTATATATGCAGATTGAACATCCCTTATCCAAAATACTTGGGACCTGAAGAGTTTCAGATTTAGGATTATTTTGGATTTTTTTTAGTATTTGTTTATGCATAATGAGATAACACATACACACAATCATTTGCATTTATATGAGGCTGGAACCCAACTCTAAACATGAAATTCAATTAGCTTTTATAGAGACCTTATACACATAGCCTGAAGGTAATTTTATGCAATATTTTTAATAATTTTGTGTGTGAAACAAAGTTTAAGTACACTGAACCATCAGAAAGCAAAGGTGTTACTCTCCCAACCACCCATGTGGGCCATCTCTGGTTGCTTGGTATCAGCATCATTCCCGACTCTGAATTTATATGCTACCATAAGCAATCATGTTCTCACACTCACTCACACATAAGTACTTAACAGTAAAAAAATGTGACACATAATTAATACAGTGAAAAAATAATGTGTTCCGGGTAGCTAAGCACAGTAGCATCACCAGAACCTGCCATTGGAGTATCCAGCCAGCACACGTGCCATTTTCTTACCCTTTGTGAGTATAAAACAAATCTACTACAACTGAAGGAGGCTGGGGAGCTCTTTTTTATCTTGGGGATACTGAAAAAATTTGGTGTCACATGCCTGTGTTTTGACTCCAACCTGGCACCTGAGGTAAGGGGTGGAATTTTCCACTTGTAGCATCAGGTCGGTGCTCAAAAAGCTTTGGACTTGGGAGCATTTTAGGTTTGGGATTTTCAGATGTTCAACCTGTACTACTGCTGACTGCTAAGGAGCTGTGGGAAGAGAGAGTGTGTGTGTGTGCATGCTGTAGGGTTGGATGAGGAAGTAGAGGCAAGAAAAGCCACAAACAGAAATGTATCTGTAATTGACCAAAGGTACAAGAGAGGGCACCGCTGAGATGGATGATCACAGGCATCTACCAAACAGACTGGGTGAAACCGGAGACAAGAACGATTGAAGTTGCTCATAAGGAAAACAGAAAAGCAAGATTGGTAGGTAGGATGGGCCATGGGAGAAATGACAAGAACAGAGAATGAGATCCAATGTACTCATTCAGTGACATTTTCCAGGTGCTTACCAGCCACCCAGTTCAGTGCAGGGGTTCCTTAGAATAAGAGCCAGGTATTGTACCAGGGTCTAGGGCTGCACTGGGGTGAAACTGAAGATCTTGGGACCCAAGGGGAACTGGAAGAGGGACACAACATGAGAAGGGATTTTGATGTTAAAGGCAAGCTGCACAAGGATGTAGGAAAAGAATGACTGGTTTTGACTTGGTTTGTGTTGTTTTCTTATCTTTTTAAGCTTAAAAAAAATACAATCATATCAGCAGGGCTCAGTGTCTCGACCCTGTAATCCCAGCACTTTGGGAGGTAGAGGTGGGAAGATTGCTTGCACCCAGAAGTTCAAGACCAGCCTAGACAACACAGCGAGACCCACAGAAATAAAAAATACTAGCCAGGTATGGTGGTGCATGCCTGTAGTCCCAGCTATTTAGGAGGCTGAGGACGGGAGGGTCACTTGAGCCTAGGAGATCAAAGCTGCATTGAGCTGTGATCAGGTCACTACACTCTAGTGAGACCCCAGCTCAAAAGAAAAAATATATATATATGTGTATATATGTATGTATATATGTATATATATGTATGTGTGTATAGAGAGAGAGAGCACGCATATGTGTGAGTCATATGATCAAATATATTCATTTCGTGTCTTTTTTTCCCAATGATGCAGTAGCTTGCTATTCTGATCCAAAGCTAGAGAAACTGAGTGTTAGCTATTAGCGTGTAGTTTTAGCATGTTATATTTCAATATTGCATTTACAAACTACCCAAAAAAACCCACTTAAACAGATATTCTATCTTCTGATTCAGATCTTTTGTAAAAGAAAAGCCCACAACACCCACAAGCCTTCCTACTAAAATATATCATGTCACAAGAAAAACGCATTAGAAAGTATGTGAGCACTTTATTTATCATCTGAGAAAGGGACTTTTTTGAAAATGCATTGAGAGGGTACAGTCGTTTCCCTTTGTACATGTGCTGACTTCTGCTGTCTGTTGTTCTCATTTGTCAGGTTCCTTAACGCTGCCCTTAATATAGTGTCTTTATTTAGTTCTCCCAAAGGAATATCAGCAATTTGTGGAAGCAGGAGGAAAACTTTCTGCCAATTCTGCATAATGACCAAAACAGAATGATTGAATCGCTTAATTGAAGTTTGTAGCTTGTAACGTGATGCATATTATTAGGCCCTGTTCACTGTGGAAAGAAAGCAGTGGGTGGGTGTTCACGTAGACAGTGTGAACAGAGAACCAAGTCATTTTCTCCTTTCTGTTTGCTTTATTTTTCTGAAGCTCACACAATCCACAAGGGATTCCCTCAACTCTGTAATAGCCAAAGGGTGACAGAGGGGAAGAGGGGCATATGTAACGAAAATAGAAGCACATAAAAGCTTTGTATATAGATTAAGCATTTTATAAACCCATAACAATTTTTATTAGCCCACAAAATTGCTAGCATTCCTGCCCTCACCTGTGTTGGCATCACAGGAAAGCCACAGCTGCAGAACGTGCAACTGTGCTCAGGGGGTGAATGGTGTGGATGCATGTGTCAGAAACAAATGTGACTAACCTGGGGGCTATCCTAAAAGCTTTCAGTTCCAGAGTCTATGGGTACGTGCTTATCCGACTGGCTGGTGTAGAGTCTAAGGGATGTGGCTCAAGCCCAAACTCAAGTCACCTATACACCTAGACGGTCACACTTGCTCTTGGCTTGTGACAAAATTACTGTGTCGTTTGGAAGACGCTGGGGCTGAGTCTCCTGTCTCTGGATGACTCTCAACTCTCCCTCAAAACCAGAGAGATGACATTTACACATGATTAAATCCATTTGGAGAAGAATCAAGTTAAGCAACTCAGAGAGGATATTTAGGAATATAGTACAAATTCTGTAATCTGATTTAGAGCTAGTGTTTGACAGGTTAACTAAAAAAAAAAAATTAATGGTTAAAAGAAAAAAATAATTTTTAAATACATCCATATCTTAAACATTTTATTTTAGGCTCATAAGTAAATATGCATTCATTCAATAAACTCTAAATATTAATTTATTAGCAAATTGATTCTTACCATTCACATCTAGTTCCTCTATTGTTTAATTACCATACTGCTGACTTTTAGATTCGGGCTATTTCAAGTATACTATAAAGAGGGCATTTCATGGCTACAACATGAGCAATTGTCGTCTCTGGAATGTTATCTTTTTCTTCATATTTCTCTCCATCTTTCCACGTGGCATAGATGATTTCTGCATTGTTCACAATTGCATTTCCAGCAAATCATCGCTCTTAATCCTCTGTTGTATGCTATCTTCCAAAAAAAAAGAAAAGAAAATCTTGGAACCCTTGATCTATTTGAAATCATCTAGCTAATAAACTGTGTCTTTTATTTTCTTCATATCAATGTTTGAATTTTCTGCGGTCATTGTCAGTTTCAGGCCAGTTTTCTCCAAGATACTGTCAATGCTGAACTAGACACACAACTTCACTCCAACACTACACTATAAATAATGTGGGTTACGGTGGCAACACTTGGTCATTCTGTCACCTGTACTTTTATCTTTAACTGTTTCAAAAAATAAAGTCAAATTTTCACTTGTATTACTGTAGAAACATTTCAGAATTCTTTAACCCATTGACTACCGAGGATGCTATATTTGCTGGGGAAAACATGGCATGTATATCCTTTTCAGGATCCTCAAAATTAGGATGTGAAGGAGTGACCACCAGGAGGAGTATAGTTTTTTAGTATTTTTTTTTTTTTGCCATATACAACTTAATAAAAAAACAAATTACTTGTTCAGAGTTCATCCGTGCCACATTTTGTGAGTTGTGGTAAACTGATATAAGACAAACAATTTATACTTTCTAATGCTCTAGGATTTGTTGATTGGTCAGTAACTTCCAGTGGCCATTTTTAAGCTCCAGGTGCAAGCCTGCCAGTCACTGCTGTAATGTTTCTTTAGATCTTGCTCTGATTTTTGTATCATTGTTTTCATAAGTAACGTCTTACACTACAGGTTTGTTTGTCAGTACTGTAAAAATATTCTTCGGTAAAACGTTTTGAAAAATGATCCACTCACTTGTAGATTGCCGATCAACAGGTTATTCAATGGATAATTTCTCCCCACAACTGCCCTACGTGGACATCTTGATTTTTTTCCCCACCATCCAAGCCATCTATTATTTGCTATAAAATATTTGCTACTGCCTGGCACAGTGGCGCATGCCTGTAATACCAGCACTTTGGGAGGTGGAGGTGAGAGGATTGCCTGAGCTCAGGGGTTTGAAACCAACCTGAGCAACATGGCAAGATCTCATCTCTACAATAAATCAAAAAATTACTTGGGTGTGGTGGCACATGCCTGTGGTTCCAGATACTTGGAAGGCTGAGGCAGAAGGATTACCTGAGTCCAGTAGGTCGAGGTTGCAGTGGCCGCGAACATACCACCACTGCCCTCCAGTCTGGGTGACAGAATGAGACTCCGACTCAAAAAAAGAAATTTGCTACCACCAAACTTTTTATATGAAACTAAGGATTTCTCTTGCAGCATAAGTCCACCAACTGGAGTATCATACTATCTTGCGGGAGCTGCACCTAAGATTCACTGTCTTATGATTCCTAGTTCCTCTACTTAAAGTACATCAAGAATGTAAAGGCACTTGCACAGCAATATAAGAACACTTTTGGATTTATGATATTTTCCAATACTAAACTTACAATTTGACAGCATTTTTAGCAACATGCCTTAATTGAGTTTTTCTAAAGCACCCAAGGCAATTTTCAACAACTCTCACACACTCACCCTTCATCAGTTTATATAGCATTTAACTAAATTGTATAAATGTAACGTCAAGTGAAACTGGCGTGAACAACTTTGGGAAGAGACTTGACACTTGCCATGTGTATAACCCAAATGATGGGGGCAGGTGCCTAAGAATGAAGCTACTGGCTTTGAGAACTCATTCTAGGGCAAACATTAATCAGCTTTATGGAGTGGATGGTCACAATGGGGTCAATATTTAACACCTTAATTACTCCTAGTAACTAAACTGTGTTTCCGCAAATATGACATTATCCTAGTCATGTAGCATCCCAAGGTGACATTTTGGGACCTAAGTTATCATTTGGGAACCACTCATGAGAATTTGGGGTCCTAAGGTACAGTATCCAGGCAAACCCTAAAATAAATACTTATCCTAAAGCTGAGCCAAGAGTGAGTTTTCAAAAGGAATGGGATAGATCAAACATGTCCTGTTACAGTGCTTAGGCTACAACCCCACAGCCAAAACAATTTTGGAATTAACTGAAGTACAATTTAAGGAAGAATGCATGCAGGACTAGCTGTTTCAAGAGCTGAGATAAACTATGCAACAATATGCTAAACTGAGGAAGTCTGAAAAGCTCCCATGCAAAGTCATAAACTCAAGACCCACATTTCTTCAGAAATTAGGAGTTGTTTTCACATGAATAGAAACGGAAGCGATCCATCCTGTTCAGTATACTTCAAGGTTCCTGCCTTACAGGAAGTTGGCACGTACAAAACTCTGTTATAAGTCAGGCACTTTATTCAGGACTTCATATGAATTGTCTCACATAATCCTCATACTATTCAACAATTCATATGAATATCTCATTTAATCCTCATGACATGACTATCTCATTTAATCCTCATGACTATCATCTCATTTAATCTCACTTAAAGTGAGAGGGTCAGCATGCCTGGGACCAACATGCATGACTGGGATCACCCCTGCAAAGTGGGTTTTCTAGATGAGAAAACAGCATTTAGCCAGGTGTACATGGCCAGGAAACAGGCTAGGATGAGAACTTGAGTTTAAAGGCCATCATCTCCCATTCTGCTCCCCTGCCCCCCAAAATACATACTCCAACTCAAAACTTCCTTCCAGCATCACCAACAGAAGATCTCAAACCATCACCGATCATCTAACAAAAAAAACAAAGCAATTCACACACATGGTCAGTTTCTATTATTTTCCACTTTGGACGTTTCTGAATACTCCTGAATGAAGGGTGAGTTCAGGTTTGAAATGATGGTACAAAGAAAAACGCACAAAACTAATGTGTAAATGAAAACATTTGTGTTCCAAAACAAATTATATAAGAAATTAAACAAAAGAAAAAGAAACATATATAGCAAGCAGAATTCCTACCAACATTAAGATAGTCTTTTTCTATTGTGTGGAAATTTAAATAAATACTAATTCGTACTTATTTTCTCACTTTTTTCCAGCAGAAGTAATCACTGTGGTATATCACCTTATACTACCATCTCTGTATCTCTGGAAATTTCTAGAAAGATTTATCACTTGATTTTCTGGGTCAATTGAAAAAATAATTTGGGATGCTTCTAAAACATTTTAAAAGGCAAAAATTGAATTAAAATATCAATGAAAACTGACAAAAGAAAAGGTAACTTTGCCAGCACTTTCCTCTTGCATTTTTTCAATTAAAATAGATGACAAGAACACCACACTTCATAAATCAATCCAAAATTATCAAGAAGCTGATCTTTTTTGTCTTTAAAGCTAAATTCAAAGAGAAATTGTTTCTGTATTTTAGCGAGAAAAATTCACATGAATGATTCTGTGACTTAAAAAAAATCCAAGCCGGGCTGGGTGGCTCAGCCTGTAATCCCGCGCCTTTGGGAGGCTGAGGTGAGTGGATTGCCTGAGCCCGCGGGTTCGAGACCCGCCTGGGCAGCGAGACCTCATCTTTACAATAAATCAAAAAATCAGCCGGGCGTGATAGCATATGCCTGTAATTCCGGCTACTTGGAAGGCTGAGGCAGAAGGATCGCCGGAGCCCAGCAGGTCGAGGCTGCGGTGGCCGGGAGCGGCCACTGCACTCCAGTTTGGGAGACAGAGTGAGACTCCAACTCAAAAAAAAAAAAAAAAAAAAAAAATCCATGGAAGCTGATTCCATTATTTGCGGGGGGGGGGGGGTTTAAAAAAATTAAGTCTATGAGACAGTATCTTAGAGTTCCCCCCAAAAGTAGATCCTGACAAAAGGCTGCAGGTAGTTTATTTTAGAGGTAGTCCAGGCCTATTTGAGAGTGCGCCAATTACCTGGTTACCTCTTGGACATCCAGAGCGTGGTTCTGCTGGGACCCTCTGGGACACTCCGTGGCACATGCCTCAGAACTGACACCCTGAAGAGAGGGACGTGTGGCATTGAGCTATCAACTCTCATCCCTCCCTGGCTTAGGGTCCAACACAGAATCAACTGTACCCCCAACTTCTTATAGGCTACACCTAGCTCCTACAGGGAAATGTTAATTTAAGAGGTTCCGCATGCCTGGGACCAACTTCAGCTGTAGGCAAATACAGGTGGGCTGAGAAAATATGGGTGGGGGCCTCAACAGTTCCTGCTCTAGCTTATGAGTCATTTCTCTCGAGCTTCCTTACCTGGAGTATGGCATCTGTTTTCCCACTGTGCATCGCAGACCCAGCTGTTAACAAACACTGGTCTACCTCAGACTCCTTGCCAATAGAAAAGACTACAGACCCTGAATAAGTCTCCCATTGTAGACTACAAATGCTGCATATCATAATTTTAAATAAAACACAAATGCTTAACTGAGCTGACAAGGGTGGCTTCTTGAGCAAGGGACACCTTGGGAAATAAATTTTGTGAGACCTTTTGTGTCTGAAAATATTTTTTCCTACCTTCACACTCGGTTGATAGCCTGTGGGAATTGTTTTCAAAATCATTTTCTCTAAGTCTTTTGAAAGTGTTATTCCATTGTCTTCCAGTTTCCAAGGCTGCTATTTGAAAGTCCAAATCCATCTGGAGTCCCTATTTATTTACCTGTTTATTTCCTGTAGATTTTAAGAATCATCTTTCCATTCTTTTATTTTGAAATTTTATGGTGATGTACTTAGCATGGGTTATTATTTCTTTTTTTAACTTTTTTTTTAGTCATTTTATGTGATAGTTAATTTTAGGTGTCAATTTGACTAGACCATAGAGTGCCCAGATATTTAGTCAATCATTATTCTGGGTGCTTCTGTAAGGATGAGATTAATGTCTTAACTGGTGAACTCTGAGTAAGCAGGTTGCCCTCCTTGATGTGGGTGGGCCTCATCCAATCCACAGAAGGCCTGACTAGAACAAAAATACTGACCATCCCAGGAGTAAACAAGGATTCCTTCTGTCCTTCTGCCTTCAAACTGAGACATAAGCTTTTTCCTACCTTCAAACTCAAACTGCACCATCAGCCCTCCCAATTCTCAGGCCTTCAGACTCAGACTGGAACTTCACCATTGGTGTCCCAGTTGCTGACTCACCCTGAAGATCTTGGGACTTGTCAGCCTCCGACATCAGATGAGCCATCTCTTATAATAAATCTTTTCATAAACACACACACACATACACACCCCACATATATACATCCTATCAGTTCTGCTTTTTCTGGAGAACCTGACTAAGATATTGTG
This sequence comes from Carlito syrichta, assembly GCF_000164805.1. Lineage (NCBI taxonomy): Eukaryota > Metazoa > Chordata > Mammalia > Primates > Tarsiidae > Carlito > Carlito syrichta. The sequence continues at coordinate 78,656 of NW_007256835.1, forward strand.
CTAGATACGCATCCGGCCTTTCAATCTAGAGTCCCACATCCTTCAGGTTTGGGAATTTGTCTTGTATCCATTTTGTTTAACTTCCCCTCCTGTAGGTCTCTCTTGTTCTCTCCTTCCATAATTCCTGCTGGTTGGATACTGAAGTTTCTGGATATCTATCCTGAATTCTGCTATCTTTAGTTTTTTGTTTGTTTGTTTCTTTTTTATCTGTTTTCCAGGATATTTCATCAATTTTTTCTTCCATTCCTTCTACTAAGTTTTCTTTGACCTTATGTTTAATTCCCAAGAATTATTTCTTTTTATCTACATTTTTAGTGGAATCACATATGCAGCAGCAACTCTTTCTCTGGTCATATTAATAAGTTTAGTTTTTGTTTGATTGATCTTGTATTTTCCTCTCTTTCTTTCCCTCTAGATATATTTTCTCTGTTCCCCCTAAGTTCCTTTTTATAGTAATTTTATTCTGTTTCATTTCATGGACATTTCTCAAATGCCTGGTGATTGTTCGTTGTCCATTCATGTTTAAGAGTGAGGCATCAAAAAAACAGTTATTAGAACTGCAGAGGAAAAGACTTCCTGACCCGAAAGATGATCCATTTCATCAAAAGTCTCCGAAACATTGTTATTTATTGGTCTTTTCTTTGGGATCAGTGTCCCAGCAAAGAATCTTCTCCAATATCCAACTAGGAGCAAGAAATCTGTTGGGGCTTTCTGGAAGCTGTGGGGAGAGGAGATGGGCATTTCACTCATTCAGCATTAGGATTTCATCTTAATCTCCATGTTCAGTTTCGCATAATTGGTCCATCCTCAGCTGTGCCTGAAATCCTGGAGACCAAAATTTCTCTGGTTCATTCTCTCCTGAGAAACTTCCACTCTTCTGAGAGGGTGGAGAAGGAGGCATTCCCTGGCTGATACCTGAGAGAGTGTCTAACTGCTCCCTTTAAGAACTTTCAGCCAATCCTGCTGCCCTTCCCTGAAGACTCAGGTTCAGAGGTCCTTGCTGTCTCCAATGCCTGACCCTTTTTGGAGCTCTTGGTGAGAATTGACTAGATTCCAGTTCCCTTTGTTTTTCTAAATTAATTACCACTTTCATCTGCTTTTTAGCAGATAAGATGACAACCCCAGTCTGCTGTTGTTCTCTTTGTCTTCATTTATTCCTTAATTGTCATTTTAATAGATCTCGGGAGGGACCTTTCTAACATTCCAAAAATTCTGAGTTCCAAAACTCATGTGGTCCCAAGGGTCAGGAAGGATACTGTAGTCCTGTGTTGACAAATGTGTTCCCTTCCAGAGTCACACTACTGTCCATGAGAGTAGGGGCTGTAGAAGCAAAAATCTCAGATTCTAGTCTTTTCTCTATCATTCATTACATGATCTTGATCAAACAGGTCAGTCAAACCTTTTGTCCCTCAGTTTTATTACCCATCAAATGAAGGCAAATGTCAATAAAACAAAGATTCTATCTAAGAATCAACTTAGGTCAATGACATTTTGAAATGAAAATATACTTATTTTCTAAAAGTCCAAAATTTCTCATTCTGAGACATAGGTCTAAAATAATTGGTGCTATTTTCCTCCTAGAATCCAGGACAACTAGAGTTAATGAAAGCATGAAGCATATTATGCCAATCAGAAGGTTTTGTCCAAGGTAATTCAGGATGAGCTCAAGGGACTTTCTTGACTAGTGAAGCTTATTAACATTAATAGCAGCTGTTGAGTTCATATCCAAATGGGAAGTGCCTCGTGGAGTGAAAACACTAATCTATCGTATGGGCTACTCTGTCATATTCTCAATATTCTAGGAGAAAGACAAACTGAGAAAGGATTGAATATATAAACATTACATCCTGGTTAATTGAATTTCATTTCCCTATTCGTGACATCTTTTATACAGAGATGGGAGGAGGGGACTTTTTAAGGTAAAATTTCCATTAACAGTCTCACTGTTTACAGAAGCTTATGTAGTACAAGAGGTATCTTGGATATTTTTATAACATTTTCTCTGGAAAATAAATCCCTAAAAAGTAATTTTGTTTTACCCTAAGAAAAAAATTAGTCATTCTACATTTCTGTAAAATATAATTCATCATTATTAAATTACCAGATTACATGCACAATTAAACTTATTTATTAAACAAGACATATGCCAACAACTTTGCAATAATCCTTTAAACCCTAATAGCAGATTTTCAACTTTAATAACAACATCATGCAGCTAATACTCAAAGGACTAATTTTAAAAGTAAGGGCATTTGGTAATTGAAACTGAAATTATACAATTAAGCACTTGAGTAATTTAAACATGAACATAAGTGTCCTGACTGTGTTGCTCTTGGCTTTTAGTCAAATTTACTAGTGCCAGCTAGACTTTATCACTCTAATTATTTCTGCTCTGTATCAGATCTGGCTAAATAGAAATTGAGAATAAAGTATTTTTTTTATTCCTATGTCTCTTCTGCTTCAAAACACATTATATTCTTCTTCTAATTAAAGCTTCACACAAATAATCAAGAATAACCCCATGATTCTTATCAGGACTCCATAGAAATGCAAAAAAGATATATTTTATTTGTATCTCTCTTCCCAGAAGGAGATGCAAAAGATAAAGTTTTAATATAAGAAAAAAGTTATCAAGTGAGTATATTTCCCTCTTAAGTGTTTTTAAATAATCACCTCTCCCTTTCTCCCTTCTTTTCATTTTCTCTATCAAATATAAAACCACATGCCCTTAACCTTAGGAATACTCTAAAATAAATAGGCTGTCCCTTGACAATTAACATGAAAACAACCTCTCACTTGGTAGAAATCATCCCTGTGATTTCTACTGTATGATTAAGACTTCTGATGTTGTAACATTACAGTAGAATTTAGAAACAGTATTTCTTAAGTGAATTGTAAAAGTTATTGAATTTTTTAAGGTGGTAGATCAGAAGAAAAGAAACATGAATACCCCAAAACAAGGCACAGGCTTTGAAACAGGAGGAGGCCGGCAGACTGCCTCTGACCAAAGGCAGGAGTAGATAGGTAATGTAGTCAGACACCAAGGAGCAATGGCCCCCACATCAAGAATTCATTGCCACCACCAAGTGTATAGAGGTACAGGATTGGGGGGGAACTATTCCAGGCTCAAGAAACTACACAGGTAAAAGTACAAGGGATAAAAGAGCAAGTGAACTCCAGGATACATGACTGGTGTCTAGGGTATGAGAAGAGGGCCTAGAATGGGGGAATGAACCACACAGGCATAGCCCAGATCACAAAGAGCCCAGGATTCAGGCTAAGACATTGGAATTTTATCCTGAAGGTAACAGGGAGCCACTGTAGGGTTTTTTTAAAAACACAAAATAGGCATGATCGGTCTTGCATTTTAGAAAGATCCTTCTGGCTGTAGAGTAAACGCTCGATTAAGGCAGGACAGAACAGAAGAAAGGACACTTGTTAGAGTAGTCCATTACAGAATTGGCCATACCACAGCAGCCCAGGTTGCCAAGAGCGAGAACCAGAACCAGACAGCAGCAGTGGCACAAGAGAAGAGACTCGCACTCAAGATATTTATGAAGTAGATACTTTAGAAATGGTGTCCAGTTGGATGTGGCAGATGAAGGAAGGAAAGGATCTACTTTCTGACTTAAGAGATTCTGGAAAAGGTGTTACTCCTCTGACCTTGTGATGCTGACCCCATCAACACCTGCACCCCCTAGGGCCTGGCCCCATCAATTATCCCTTTTCACTCCTGTCACTCTTTTGCCACAGCCTATAGGATTCTCATGCCTCTCTTATCCCAAGAAGCAAAGATTTGTTGGATACCTACTCTGTGCCAGTCGGTCCCGAGTTAGATGAAGAAGTTAGAAGTCAGGTGAGCTTGTTTATACCAATTCTCACATCCATCATCAGGGCTGGTCAAATACCAGGTCAATCAAGCACCAGGCCCTTTCAGAAATGAAGGCTTTTTGTTTAAAAATAGTGATGCTAGCCACCCATATGACATGGCTGGTGACAGCTGATATGTTGGGCCATGACATAGTGCTGCAGGTCCCTGTCAAAGGTGCTTGTTCTGGAAAAAGCCAAGGAGTCAAGGGATCTGAGCAGGTGGCATGTGATGAGCCTCAGCTCTTCATGTCATTCATTCAGCAAATATTTCCTATGGGCTTATCATGTGGCAGGTGTTAGGCTCTGGGGAAACAATAGGAACCAAAACAGACCTAATTCCTGCCACTACATACTTAGAATTTAGAAGTCTGCTCCCCAGAGGGGCCTCTGTCTTCTGCCAGGGAGGTACATCAGAAGCAGGAATTTCTCAATAGCTCATTTCTTCCCAAGTTCCACTCATTAGGAGGGAATCTCATGATAGTCACAGGCATTGTTATTTTTGTAAAAATGGGTTGATCCAGCACACGCTGTTTTGTAATCTATTTCTAATTAGTCACAAAGATACATTTATACTAAAGTAACATCAAAGTTCCGAAAGAGAATGTGATTCTTTTCTTTTCTTTTCTTTTGAGTCAGAGTCTCACTCTGTCACCCAGTATGGAGGCCACTGCGGCCTCGATCTGCTGGGAACAGGGGATCCTTCCACCTCAGCCTTCCACGTAGCTGGAACTAAAGGCACACGCCACCATGCCTGGCTAATTTTTCTTGATTTATTGTAGAGATGAGGTCTCGCCAAGTTGCCCGGGTTGGTCTTGAACCCATGGACTCAGGCAGTCCTCTCACCTCGGCCTCCCAAAGTGCTGGGATTATAGGCATGAGCCACCGCACCCGGCGAGTCTGATTCTTTTTTTTTTTTTTTTGAGTTGGAGTCTCACTCTGTCGCCCAGACTGGAGTACAGTGGCCGCTCCCGGCCACCGCAGCCTCGACCTGCTGGGCTCCGGCGATCCTTCCGCCTCAGCCTTTCGAGTAGCCGGAACTACAGGTGCACGCTACCATGCCCGGCTGATTTTTTGATTTATTTTTTTTTTTTTTGAGTTGGAGTCTCACTCTGTCGCCCAGACTGGAGTGCAGTGGCCGCTCCCGGCCACCACA